>NC_087211.1:76593557-76788557 GCF_015104395.2 Macrobrachium nipponense | reverse complement strand
AAACTGCATTTTCGTTGTGTTTTTCGAATAAAAAAAACCTTCAAATATTATTTTGCCTTTTTGGAGTAACATTTCTTCCATTGGATCGGCGACGTAATCCTAGACCATGCATTGTAAACCTGGATATAATTTCTGATGAATATAATTAAAAAGTACCGTAACCTCAGAATGTCACAAGCCGAAACAGTCGTAAACAAGGGACTACCTTAGTGAGCTTCCCAGTTACTGCTTCATCTCTTAAAAATTATGGTCTCATACTGTGTATGCAGCCCAGTCTGAAAGACTGAGATGGAATTTAATGTAAAATAATTATTTTAATGTCAGGAAACATGAAATATTTGTAATTGTTTATGATGCGCCAATGTGCAAAAATAAAAATTCCAATAACACCTTTTCTTCTGGTACGTACTGGAATAAATAAAAATTATGAACTATCAGGCATGCACCAACGTTGGTTAGAGGATGCTGCCACAGAGAAAGGATGAGCCACTACTCAAATCATGTACCTCGATGTTCAACTCTTTCCTTATATCAAAACACTTAAGCTCCCATCGATGTTCAACTCTTTCCTTATATCAAAACACTTAAGCTCCCATCAATGAATCCAAATACCAAGTAGAAATATACATCTGTGTCTTCACCTTTTTGCAAAAAGATAGTGCAAAAATACTTTAATAAGATTAGTACCTGGTACAGGCAGTCCCCGACGTTTATTGTTCATTATCGGAGGGGTACTGATAAGCGCGAAAACTGCCATTAACTGAAACTCGGCTATTTATGGCGCCAAGTTTCTGTCAGTGGCGCCGATAACTAGTTAATGGCGTCTCTTTTAGTTACGTTATGGCGCCATAACTATGATCGGCACCTTATGGCGCCATTAACCGAAACTTGGACTGTTACGGCCCCATAAATTGCCGATTTTGCGCCATAAAGACAGATAGCCATTAACCATTAACCAGGGACTACCTGTACTTCAAGTAGTGATGGAAGAAAGAGAAATAGAAGGAATCATCTTATTTTTCATCCTACCTCTCACTTCTATATTTTAGTGAGGTGCTGTTCTGTCCAAGCAGAACTCTAGCAGGTACACATGTCCCAGGGAGACAGTATCAAAGGACTTGTAGGTGAACCCCACTCATTATTCCATTGTTTAATGCCCATTATATACTTTTAATGCTTTGGCTTTATTAAAAACTATGTAAACTTCACTGGGCGACACGGCTTCCTCGCCCAGAAATAGATTTTTCCTACGTCAAAATCCCTTTTTTATTGCATTTTTCATTAAAAAAAAACCCTCAAATGTTGGTTATTTTGCATTTTTGGTCATATTTCTTCTGTCAGATCAGCGTTGTAAGCAACGTAACCCTGGAACATGCGCCGTAAAACTGGAAATAATTTCTGATGAATATAATTGAAAAGTGTCATAACCTCAGAACGTCATAATCCAAATCCGTCGTTAAGTCTGGGACTGCCTATATTCATAACTGATTGGATAAAATGTAGATAATCTTAATACATATCTGTCTCTCTCAAATGTCCAGGTCCAACATTTACATCACACCCTCCAATTAAGAAAGCCAGTCTGCAAAGGCTGGATAATCTTCTCTTAACAGATATAGATTTCTATATTAGCATCAAAACTATTAGAAAATTAAGATGAGTTCCAAATGCACTTCACATGCAGATGAGCTAGGAGATTTCCTGTTATATAGCATAAGGCCTTTAGGTACTCATTAAAAGGTGTGTGGCATCTAAGCTGTGTCAATAATAACCCAGAAAGCTGGTAAAGCTAATGGCAGGTGCACCATACATTTAAAATTACTATAGTACACAGTGTAGAAGAAAATGTCTGTGGCAGGTGTTAACAAAGTCTAGTAACAACTAAGTTGCACAAAAGGTCACTGCTGCCCATCATATGAAGATGTCATGGTTTGGTCATGCACATCATGTATGCTGTACAGCAAACTTCCCACCACATTGGAAGTTAATACAAATATGAACTGAAAAATATGCCAAAATTATGTTGTATGGAGTTTGCCGAGTCACTTACCTAGCACAGAAAAGAGAAGGAAATATTATTTAATGTGGTACATTTGGTAACCACCTGTCCAGTCAACATCAAAGTCAAAGGGTGATTAACAAAGAGAACCTGCTTCAAGAAATTTGATAATGAGAAGCTTACGTGTATGAATATGAATATTACTATTAAGATGTGCTACCCCTATTCATATGGAACAAGCATACAGGAACCAATGACTTGAAATTCTAACTTCCAAAGAATATGGTGTTTTCATAAGAAATAAAGACCAAAGCTAGTTAAGGAAATATAAAATTATCTTCCTGCATGGGATCTGTACTTTAGCGAAAAAATGAAAAGGGAATGGAAAACCACTGGAGTGCATTGCTCATTGGCAAAAAGAAGTCAACTAGGTGTCACCTTCATAGCATAAATAACGAAGATGGCATTACTACCAGTCAAAACTCATCACTGTTTTCCATAGGTTATGAAAGACCTGGACCTATAAAAATATTGAAGAACTAGCAGAAAGATGTATCCGTGTGCTGGTTATCTTCAAGATGAACTCCCAACCCTTTTTAAGATGCCCATGTACAGCAAAGTATATGGCGAGATGTAAAAAGGTGTGTCAATGAGGTGACAAGGATCCTAAGATTACTTCTATTTCTCTGCTCACTGCTAATTATTGTGATGTTCTGGTGAACGATGATTTTCGGTTATTGGCGCTTAGCTGGGAACAGAACCCCAACTGTTAACCGGGTGGACTGCCTTATGTGCCAAGCACCTACAGGAACTAAATTTTGATTCCAGAGGTTTGTAGAAATAGGAATCTCTCCAGTAGATGAAAAGATTGGCTCTTCTCTCAAGAGGCAACCTTTGATATTAAAAAATTTGCATACATAAAACATGACAAAATTTTAATTTCCTTGAATTCTGGGGCCACATATTGCAATTGATTAATCCTGAAGAGGTATCCAAATCCATGAACCTAGTAATTTAATATTTAGAACCAAATCCATGAACCTAGTGATTCAATATTCAGAACATCTCTGAGGCTTGAGAGATGAGGCTACTACAGAAGTCCTACAAAAAGTAGATAGTATTTGTAAATGGAGAAGGCATTCAACAAATACAAAAATTATATACATAATACAAAGGCAAAGGATACCAGATAGACTTCTTAAATAAGTACCACGAGATCTGGGGCGAAGGCAGTGACAGATAAAACAATTATTTCAGATAAATGTTAAACTGAGCCCCTGACTGTTCAACATTGTAATAGAAACTACAGAGCAGTGCAGAAAGGTTTGGCACTGGGATTTTTCTTGAGCAGATGATATAGTTTTAACATCTAAATCACAGGATGACATCTGAAAATGGGAAGTGGAATTGAAGGACACAACTGAAAGTCTATGCAGTACGTACTATATAAATCAAGAGGTAATAGTGACAAAACAAAAATGGAGGCAATACTATCCAAAAAATGGTTATGTTGTGGTACTGTGAAGGGATGAACACAATACTTTTTATATTATGTAAGAAATGCTCAGCTTGAATTATGGGATTTCTGTACCCAGCATATAAAAATAGAATAAAATAAAATCAAAATTAATTTGTATTTTTCATAGCTAACAAACCTTAAGTCTTAACAATAGGATAAGTCTTCTGGTGCTAGCTGGAAACCGGTTAAAAACAACCAAATATTGTAAATGGAAAGAATCTGTGGCATCTGGCATCCGATGCATAGCTGAGGTGGAAGCAAGTCGAGAGACCACACTTGAATTCAGTGAGACACCAATCTTCTTCCAACCTAGGATGAAATGTAAAAGGGGTGGCTAGAGGTGGGCAATTAATTTTAAGACCTCAGATTTGTTAGCTACGAGAAACCCATATTAATTTAAAAATTTCTCTCATTTGTTCATAGGAAGATCAAACCTTCAGTCTTAACAATAGGATAGACTCATACTTGGAGGGAAGTATGAGAACCCTGAACTGACTGGAGGTTTGCCATGCCCAATTATTCTTCTTAGAATATGAGATTGCTAAAAGAAGAGAAAATAACCCTTTGAGATGTTAGATATTTTGATATGAAACCCTCAGTCCACTGGGTTCAAAGAGAATGATACATGACCAGATTCATTGCATTCATGGCAGTAGTAAAGAACTACTATATCTGTTAAAGCAACAAACCATGTAGGCCGCAAGAAACGGGTTTGTCACCACTCCTCAGTCCCCTTGCTGGAGAAAGGAGTTTAACTACCGAGAAGCAGATTTGCATGTTGCAAGGAACATGAAAAGTGCTGTAACAGTATGGCTGCAATGCTCACCTGTATCAAGCCAGTTCCAGGGTATGATGTGTATATTCTTCAAATTGCCCGTAGGTATGGGAAGAAAAAAAAAAAAAAAAAAAAAAAAGAGGAGGCCAGTCACTCCCCCATTCCCTACACCACAATCATCTAAGGAAAGATACAAACTGTCCTACTAGGGGCACTGAATGAGTCACAGTTGTTGAACAGCCACCACTAGACCCAAGGAAAACGTGTCGAAGGATCTGTGGACAACATTCTTCATGCAGACAAAAACGAAAGTGGTTTGAGGCAGTCATGACTCATGAATCAGCATTCAAATCCTATGAAAAAATAAGTACTTTAAAATGCCAAGGAGGAATGTATGCCTCTAGTGTCATGCGACACTGCATGCACCCAATCGGTGGTAGAACTTAACAATGAGGCTTGTTTAAACACCATTTAGAAACCCGAAAGGGTGTTCTAGGATACCTCTTTCTTGACCTTGCCTGTGTTAACATGAAGTTTATGACACCTAACTTCTAGGAGACGAGATGTTCAGAAAATGATGCAGTCCTTGATGGGACCCTAAAGCTTTCCAACCCTTTCAAGGAAGCCTAGGCCAGAAGGAAAACTGCTTGCAAAGTCAGTTTCCTGGGAGATGATTGATGCATAGACTCAAAGGAGGTTACGAGAGAATACATACTCAGTACCAGAGTAAGGTCCCATACTCAGTACTATAGTAAGGTCCCAAGTAGAAGGTCTGAGTTCCCTAGGTGAACAAGACCACTCCAAGCTTGTGAACCACACTGAGGATTCTGAGGACGAGGAGAGGTCCGTATCCTCCAGAAAAACTAATCAAGTTAAGAATAAAGAAGTCTGTGTGAAAACTTATGTATGGAATATTAGCTAGGGAAATCTACAAGCAGAGTTATGGTAAATGAAGGCGAAGGAAAGGTAGAAAGAGTGGTAGAAACAGATTGCAGTCGTAGTTGTTTGAAAAGTGAGACTAAATAAACCAGTGCCTTCGCCAAAACAAAAAGGTGATGATTAAAGTTGAAAATCTGAACTTTGACACATCCAGTAGGTGGTTACGATGGATCACGACACCCACTAAGATTCGCAAAGGGGTGGCACCGGAAGCTGGAGGCGTTCAAGAGTGACCACTTATGTAAAAGTATGGTGTATCCCAGTAGAAAATACGGAGGAGCCCAAATTGAAAGAATAGGTTCAGAGCTCATTTGAAATCACAGAAAAGTTTAGTTAGGAACTGACCTCTGGACGCAACCCACGCGTTGGGTTATACTCTGTTACTCTGTGTCATTTTGTGTGATAAGACAGTGAATTTGTGTGTTTCAATTATACGTAAGAAGAGAAACATGGTGTTTAACTTCCCCAGAATCCAATGAAAGAACTTATGCAAATTCTCCTGAGAGACTGGATAAATGTAAAGAATTGAATTAATCTAATTTCAGAATCTGCAAGACGTCCAGATAGTCAGTAATCTACAATATATAACAATGAGTTCCTAAGAGAGAAAAACTCAACAACAAAGCAATATAGATGAAGATTACCCCATATAACAAACTACAAGAGAAACAAATACAAACCAAGGCTACCAAAGAAAAGACTGACTAATAACAGAGAGAGAGAGAGAAAAATAAAAAAAGAGAATAAACAATGTAACAATCATAAGTAAGTCCGTAACACCTCGCCAGTATCAACAGAAGGAACCACCTCTGTTCTGAAAAACATTCAGAAGATCTTGTCTACTAAACAGAAAATCTGAGTGGAAAGAAAGCCTTTTGATAACACCAATCTCAGTAGCAGACAGCATATCTTGTATACGGGTAACAAAGATCCTCTGAAGAAATAGCCTTACATCTGAGTCACTGTTCCGCAGGGAAGATCTCCTGAAAAAGATATTGGATCGACCCCAGAGATGAAGATCCTAGTGATTGGTGGCATCCCTCCACATGAAACTGGCAAAGAAGGCTGCTCTAAGGAGGAATCTCTCTTGATCACTCAGCTTGGGATTAAGGATTTACTAGGGTTAAACTAAGACTTCGGGGCTTGACAAAGGGAGTTGTCCTTAATTCATCGCTCTGAATTATTCCTGTACTTGTGAGCCTCCTCTGTAGGAAGGGGTGCCCATCTCGAAGAGCTCATGGCCTTGGGGCCATGGAGCATACAGGACAACCAAGTCCACATCAGCATGTTGGAGTTTCCTGGGACTTTTGAAAATCCAAGGAAGGGTGTTTGAGCACTCCATCATTCAACCTCCCAGAGAGTTCCCAGAAGGCGGAAGGGAGTTCTCTGCTCTAATGAATAACTCTGGGACCATGCAAGAAGACCTGTTGTCCCTGTTGAACAGAAGAGGTCTAATATGGGTTTTGCCAAGTGACAGAAAGATAATAATAGGATAACCCAAGGGGATGTCCTATGGCAAAATACATTCTAAATATCCTACTGTCAACTTGTGCGTTGTCAGAGTAATTGCACTGTGGACAAAGGAGAAGACCTTGAGTTCCCAGGAAACATGCACCTCCAACAGAGATGTCCTATGAGGTGATCCCTTAACATGACATTTAATTAGTATGCTACCCATCAGAAGAGACGTCCAATGATGATAGGACACAATGGCAAACAAAGAAAGACCACATCAACAAAGAGGAAGTACAAGAAATGTGTCATGTTTGGAGGTCAGGAAAATATTACAGGCATCAAGAACTGAGATATAGTTGGTGCACATGTGTAATGAGAAGAGAAGAACAATTGCTTTTATGTAACGAGAAGAAAAGAGCAATTGCTTATGTGTAAGGAGAAGAGAAGAGCAATTGCATATGTATATGTAATAAGACGAGAAGAGCAATTCTGAATGATAAGGAACTGGCCTATAAATAAGCCTAAGAATCATGAAGATATGTTACAGATGAAAAATGTGACCACATGGGAATTATGGCAAAAAATGTACTAAGAAAAAAAGGATGGTCAGAAATTATGTATCAAGACGCCAGGCTGGTATAGAGGAAAACCTTAAGGATGAGAAGAAATGTTACAATAATAAAAAAAATAAATAAAAATCATAAGGCAACACTTGCTTGTAAACTATACAAAATTAAAAAGTTTAGAAGTCAACACTGTACAATGGTTATCTGAGAAAAGCAAATGACATTAACTCAATCAGAGCAATGAAATAACTTAGAAGATTTAGCAGGTGAGAATAGGAATAACTGTAATTGACAAGACCAGCAATTTAAGTATGTACTGCAAAACAATATGTACTCATAACAACACTCACTTAAAAAGACTCAGTACTGCATTCAGTTAAAAATTATAAATGAAAACAAAATCAAACTTTGGAATGAAATGAAGATAAATACACAAAGCACTGAGGTTACAGTACTTTAAACTTTAGAATTATGTATTTTTATAAATACTAGAGTACTGGATTTCCATCAGAATCTTCTTTTGTACTTTTATATTTTGTTTTGAAGACAATCATCTCATCTGTTAAAAAATACATAATACCATCTTTCAGCAATGTGTCAAAATTAATTTTAAAAATTAAGAAAACGATGCAAGTTCCTCTGTGATGTCAGAAATTAAATCTGAATCTACAGTTAGGCCCCAAAAAACATTTCTTTAGCCTCAGTGGAAATTAATTATTCAAAATCTAGCACACTTTTAATAATTTTTTTCTATATCAAACATATAGCACTGTAAAGGTCATGTTAGTCCTTTAGTCCTTTTATATTCCTACTACATGGAATTACTTCATCCAACTCTTAACCATTTTTATCAAAGTAACTTACAATTACGAGATGCTTGGGCACCTACCCAGTGTTCAAGGTACTAATCAGACATAATGGAACATCTTCACATCTCTAGTAAGTCAAGATATTTTTCAGAGTCACAACCCTAGTGTTTTCTCTAGTAACCATATCTTTGGTTCCAGTACAGTATTAGGTGTTCATGTCTCAGACTCCTGAACTCCATTATTAGGTACAGTCGACCCCCAGTATACTTGCAGGGGATGTGCACCACAAACCCCTGCAAGTACTTGGAACCCTTCTAAAAACATATAACTGCCTATTTTAATAGTTCAAACACAAAAAAAAAAAAAAAAAAAAAAACTCTACAAATGCTTATACCCGAGTATTTTAATAGTTTTATCACAAAAAATGCATTTAGTCATGAAAATACAGTAAGTAGTTAGTGAATATTTCTCTATGAAAAATACAGCGAATAATGTGTATACCATATATGTTCCATTGAAAAATCTGCTAATAGGGGAATCCACAAATCCAGAACCCTGAATAGGCAAGGGTCGCCTGTATTTATGACACAGACTCCTGTCTCAGCATTGAGTATATCTGCCCAAGTTTAATTCATTCCTGTGCCTGTCTTGGTGACCTACATTGGCCTCCTGTGGTTTGGGTTCCCATCTCTTCAGTATATATCTTGATGGTATGGATGCTTCAAATACCTGTCTCACGTTTTTTGTGTTATGCTTCTCTGTCTTGATTGTCATGTGAATAACACTAGATTTGTATTTGGGGTCGGGAAATCCATTTCTTGAAGGTCTTAAAACTTCTACTGTTCAGTCATCAGAACCTCTAACTTGCAAGCACCTCTTTGCCTCTTGAGGGGGTGGGGGAAATTGAGAACAAAGACTTCTCTCTCTACTACTCTTGAGGAGGGGGGGTGGGGGAAATTGAGAACAAAGACTTCTCTCTCTACTACTATGACTTTAAAACCCATCACATTATTTTCAGGGAAAAGGTCAAACAATAATTAAGGCTGGCAATTTGGGATATTGAGAGATCACAAAAATGAAATTTTCATTATTAAAATTAAGTTTTATTGTATACTTACCGAACAATTATAGAGCCGTGATTTCCACGAGCGGCAGGATACTAAATTCAAATTTAGCGCGTCGGCGTCGCCAACACTGGTGGTGATGACGTCATCTCCCTCCACTCGCGGGAGAACCAGGTACAACTGCCCAGGTGAATCCAATTCTTTCTGCCCGTCCGTCCACCTAAGGGGAGGAGGGTGGGTATAATCATAATTGTTCGGTAAGTATACAATAAAACTTCATTTTAATAATGAAAATTTCATTTTTATTGTAGTGTCTTACCGAACAATTATAGAGCTGATTACACATTTATGGGAAGGTGGGATTCAGTGGACCACTAGTATTTTTAAATGGTTACATTTATTGCAATACCAGTAAACACTCAAGGTGTCTGTTGTACCTTACCTTGTAAGAGAGCTACAGCAGACTGATACTGCCTCTGGTCGGTGCTCTTCTTACTATTGTAGAGGAATTGGAATTTGACCAAAGTTAGCCTCTACAGGAGTGGAATCCTTCCGTAGTTCAAGCGAGTCAAGGCTGACTGACGGAGGATAGTAACAACAAAGATTGCCCTTGCCCTGGGCTAAGACCAGAAATTCAATTATACAAAACATTTGTCACCAACACCAGATTTAAAAACATATATACCCAACCATTGTAAAATCTGACCTAACAGACTGGTGAGTATCCCAGGTACTCAGTACCCCCAGCTTCCCTTGAACTCGACAACCTATTCAAGGTGAAAAGTTAGCATAGAGGTGACGACCCCTGTGCCGTTTCTCCCAACACCATGCCAGAAACCGCCACCGGACCTAACGTTTTACAATTCTCGAAAACCGTTTCTATCTCTTTGAGATAATGACTCGCAAAAACCGAATTCGATCTCCAGAACGTGCTCTGAAGAATCGAAGCTAAAGATAAATTCTTTCTGAATGCTAAAGAAGTTGCCACTGCTCTAACCACGTGAGCTTTAACTCTCAGAACGGAAAGATTGTCGTTCTCGGACTGCGAGTGAGCTTCCCTGATAAGCTCTCTAATAAAGAACGATATAGCATTCTTAGAAAGAGGACGAGAGGGATTTTGAACCGAGGTCCAGAGCTTAGAAGATTGTCCTCTAATACCCTTAGTGGCAAACAGATACTGCTTAATAGCCTGACTGGACATAAGAGCCTTTCTTCCTCCTCATGTCCAACCAAATCAGATAAGTTCCTTACCACAAAACTCCTCGGCCAAGGATTAGAAGGATTCTCATTTTTGGCTAGAAAGGTCAAAGATACCGAAAATACAGCATTGCCTTGAGAGAAACCGACTCTTTTGTCTATAGCGTGCAATTCGCTGACACGCTTAGCAGAAGCTAGTGCAATAAGAAAGAGTGCCTTTCTTAGTCAAGTTCCTGAGTGAAGCCGACTTCAAAGGCTCAAACGGTGGCCCCATGAGGAACTTAAGCACCACATCTAAGTTCCAAGCCACTGTATCTTGCGGGAGCTTAGTGGTTTCGAAAGACCTAATGAGGTCCGACAGATCTGAATTGGAGGAAATATCCAAACCTCGATGTCGAAAAACCGAAGAGAGCATGGCTCTATATCCTCTGATCGTCGAAGGAGCCAGTTTCTTAGAGTTCCTACAAGAAATAGAAGAAAATCTGCTATTTCTGTTAAAGAGGGTTCGCAGAAGTATAGACTTTAGCGCTTCTACACCACTCTCTGAAGATTCTCCACTTCCCTTGATAGAATTTGTTAGAAGACTCTCTCCTACAACGAGCGATAGCTTCTGCAGCTCTTCTTGAAAATCCTTTCGCTCTGACAAGATTCCGGACAGTCTGAACCCTGTCAGAGCTAGAGCGGACAAGTTTTGGTGGAACCTCTTGAAGTGAGGTTGTTTGAGAAGCCACTTCTCTGGAGGAAGAAGTCTGGGGAAGTCTACTAACAACTGGAGAAGGTCCGGGAACCACTCTTTCCTGGGCCAAAAGGGAGCGATTAACGTTAGTGTTACATTGCTGTGCCGACATGAGCTTGTTCAGCACCTCTCTTATTAGACCGAACGGAGGGAATGCATAAGCTTCCAGACCCGACCAATCCAACAGCATTGCGTCCACCGACCAAGCTAGAGGATCTGGGACTGGAGAACAAAAGAGAGGAAGACGGTTGTCCTTGATTGTCGCGACAGTCTATTGACGGTCGTCCCCAAAGGCGCCAAAAGTTTCTGACAAATCTTGTTGTCCAAAGTCCACTCCAGAGGTAACACTTGCTGTTGACGACTTAACTCGTCCGCCAGGACGTTCATCTTTCCCGG
Organism: Macrobrachium nipponense; assembly: GCF_015104395.2. Taxonomy (NCBI): domain Eukaryota; kingdom Metazoa; phylum Arthropoda; class Malacostraca; order Decapoda; family Palaemonidae; genus Macrobrachium; species Macrobrachium nipponense. Next base: position 76,777,102 of record NC_087211.1, on the reverse strand, counting down.
AACAAATCTCGGGACTAGCTGAACCTTCGCTTCGTTTGACCACAGGAGGAGATCCTTGGCTACTTCGTACAGAGAGAAAGACTGAGTCCCCCACCCGTTTCCGCACGTACGAGAGAGCCGTGGAGTTGTCGGAATGCACTGCCACTACTCGACCTTCTACTAAGCTCCGAAACTGTCTGAGCCCAAGAAAATTGCTAACAGTTCCTTTACATTTATGTGGAACTTCTTCTCCTTCTCCGACCAAGCTCCTGAAGTCCGTTGATTTCCCAGTAGGGCTCCCCAACCTGTGTCCGATGCATCGGAAGAACTGTAGGTTCGGGAGGATGGGTCGTAAATCTAACCCTTCTTCCAACCTTGCTCGAGAGAGCCACCACCTTAGGTCCTCTTTTATTTGATCTGTGACAGGAAAGGTAATCGAGTCTGGTTGTGTCTTCCTGCACCAAGAGGCTCTCAGGAAAAACTGCAGAGGTCTCATGTGCAGTCTTCCCAACGTCACAAATTTCTCCACTGACGTCAATTTGCCCGGAGGACCTCATCCACTGATTGGCAAAACTTACCTTTTTGTCCAAGAACTGCTGAACTGTCTCCAGACAGCCTTGAACCCTCGTCGGGGGACAGAAAAGCCCGAAAAACTTGAGCATTCAGAATCATCCCCAAATAAAGGATGCTCTGAGATGGAACCAACTGGGACTTCTGTTTGTTGACCAGAATTCCTAACTTTCTGGCAAGATCCAGAGTTGTTCCAAGGTCCTTCATGCACCGACTCTCTGATTCCGACCGGAGAAGCCAATCGTCCAGATAGAGGGAGATTCTTACTCCTAATAGTGCAGCCAGCTTCCTATCGGGGATAGAACCCTGGTGAAAACTTGAGGAGCGGTCGCTAGTCCGAAGCAAAGCGCCCGAAACTGAAACACCTTGCCTTCGAACATGAACCTCAGGTACTTCCGAGATTCGCGATGTTTTATCGGAATGTGGAAAATAAGCGTCTTGCATGTCCAGAGAGACCATCCAATCCCTCTGTCTGATGGGACCTCCAGAAACCGACCGAGTGGTCTCCATATGAAATTTTGTTTTCTGGACATGCAAGTTCAGGCGCTCACATCCAAAACCGGCCTCCAGCCCCCTGATGACTTATGGGAACTACAAAAAGGCGATTGTTAAAAGCCTGGATGGAAAATCCCTTCTATCTGTTCTATCGCTTCTTTGAGAACAAGCGCTTCCACTTCTGCGGCTAGCGCCAGAAATTTGTCTGAGCCCGGAGAGTATGCCTGGAATGGAATTGGCACAGGTGAGAGCGAGGGAGGTGAAACGAGAGGAATACGATAGCCGAACTTGAGTACTTGCACTACCCAGGCTTCTGCTCCTCTGTTTTCCCATTCCTCCCAAAACAGAGCCAGCCTGGCTCCCACTGGTGCATGAAGAACCGAGCTTTCATTTGGAAGGTTTGTTAACCTTGCCGAGCCTTAGACTGAGGTCGCAAATTCGACTTCGGCCGAAAGAAGCGCTTGGGTTTTCTCCCTCGAAAAGGCACTTGGGCCAGAGGAGAAACCGAAGGAACAGTCTCCACAGGAGCTTTAGGTCTCTTAGTAGACTGTGCCAGTAAATCCGAAGTAGATTTCTTATCTAGCGCAGACGAAATTGACAACACTCATCGTCTGGAAAGAGGTTATCTTTCACAAAAGGAGCAAACAAGAGAGCAGACTTCTGTTGGGAAGTAACCCTTTTAGAAGCAAAGGAGCAACCAAAGTTGCTTTTTCTTAAGGGGTACCAAAGGCGATGAGCGAAAAGCTAACTCATCACATCCATCCCTAATGGATTTGTCCGCACAGGACAGAACACAACCAATCCAATCCTCCCGCTAACTCCTGAGAAAGAGAAGGACAGTCCTTCGATCTTGGCCGCTAAAACGCAATAGTCCAATCAAGGAAGCTAAAGACTTCCAAAAGTTTTAAATTGATTCTTTACAACGTGGTCCAACTCCGGCGCTGTAAAGAAAACTTTCGCTGCGGCGAAAGCAGATCTTCTAGAGGTGAGTCGATTAAACTGGAAAGAAGTCTCCCTTGGGGGGAGGGCAGAAACCTCCCAGAAAGAAGGACTTCCCCAGTTTACATAAACCTATACCGGTCTTACCGAATGCAAACTTAGAGGATGGGTTAAGCAAAAAAGAGCCTTCCCTAAGTCCCTCTTTTCATAGACATCCATTTCTCAGTCTCTTTCAAACGATGTCTAACCGCTTTAGATAGAAGTTTTGTTTTTGGGAGGAGAGGGTCTGAAGTTTTCCTCCTCATCAAAAAAGTCGAACTAAGTTGGGTGGAGCGCGGAGCAGCTTTCCTCAAAATAATCTGGCTAAAGATACCAGAAGAAAACTAAGGGAGGAAGTTGAATAACACGGAGAGGTGATGTGAATCCTCCTCCTCTACTTCTTCTTCATTCTCCGATACCGCCGAAGAAGTAGACGGAACTACAACCGGGATCTGAAGGTTTCGAACCACCCTTGGACTCATTCATCCAGTTGGTAAGCATCTCTAAACTGCTTGCGCAAAGGCGCCAGAGACGAATCAAAAACAGTTAACGTAGGCTTGGAAGAGCCTAAATGTTTTCAGCAGGAGGCGGAAAAAAACTACTTGCGCCTCGCTCGGAGCCGCCGAAATTCGAGGCGAAACAGGCGCATCAGGCGTAACAGACGAAAAAGCGCCTAAAGAAACACCCTTAGAACTGCTAGCTACAGCGCTAAAACCACAATCTCTACTAGTAGATGGAGCCGAAAAAGGCACAGATTGAGGCGACGAATGAGCCGCTAACGGCCGCGGCGCAACCCCTCCCTACTCTCAGGCTCCTTATACCGCTTGACTGGAGGAGGCGAAGAATCGGCGCCTGATAAACGCCTCTTTAAGGGATGCGAAACGGGCTGCGAATCTCGCCAAGAGCGCCGCGCGACCGGAGACGAATCGCTTGAATCATTCGAAAGGCGTCTGACCGCAACACCTTTCCAACGCTTAACCGAGCCCTGTTGAGGCGCAACAGGCTCAACAAGAGAGGCGCCTGTCTGTGGGCAAATCCCGATCGACTCCCTTGGACTTCCGGTATGTCTTCTCCCCGGTGCGGGGGAGCTGGACAGTGACCTTTGTCTAGGAGACGTGTCAGGACAGACAGACAGCACCCTCAACTACATCTTACCTGAAGCCGCTTTCTCCAAAAACGTCTTAACTGAATTACCAAGTTGCAAAACCGTATTCGCTAGTACCGAAAATTTCTGATCTAACCTCGATTCCAGACTGGCAATGGTGTCGGAAGAAACTACACGGGAAGCCGGAGAAGTTGGGATTAGTAGGAGGAATAGGAGGTGTAGTTAAAGGCGACATAACAATTTGAGGAGAAACAGAAGGAACAGATGCATCGCAAGACGAAGCAGAGCTAAGTCTACTTTCCCTAAGCGCTGCTTTTCTAATTCTGTCTTTAGCTAATTTCTCCGAGTATGAACTAAAAAACTTCCATTGAGAATCAGTCCAATCACTACACTCGTTACATGTTCGATCTGCTGAACAAACCTGTCCCCTACACTTAACACATTTAGTGTGAGAATCATACTCTAACTTGGATAATCTAGTTTTACATCCTGAGATTGCAAAACCTAACTCCCGACGGACTAGAATCCGACATGGCAACGCCTAAATAAAAAGCAAAATAACAACAACGCCAAAAAAGAGTACTTCACCAATTCCGAAGATCAAATCCACAAGAAAAAAAGCGAAGGAAAGTCATCCAACCGCACCGACCACCGATGTTCACCGGACGCCGGCAGGAAAAGAATTGAATTCACCTGGGCAGTTGTACCTGGTTCTCCCGCGAGTGGAGGGAGATGACGTCATCACCACCAGTGTTGGCGACGCCGACGCGCTAAATTTGAATTTAGTATCCTGCCGCTCGTGGAAATCACGGCTCTATAATTGTTCGGTAAGACACTACAATAAAAATAATTACTTGTAACTAGTATATGAACCTGTTAGCACCAATAAACAAGAAAATGATTCTGTACCTATAAGAACCAACTACTATACAGTGGTAGAAGCAAATACACATCTTGTGTTCCCTTCTGTATAAAAATAAAAAAAATAGTCTTTATATTAAGAGATATTGTTAAGTGAGCAAAATCCAATTGCTTATGAAAATTAAGTATTAAAACAACTAGATTTTGACAGTGGCATTTGAAAATTAATAATATAATTTCTGGGCTCAGCTCGTGTCGCTGCGCGAAATATCCTTTAAATCTATTATTTCTAGGTAAATGTACTAACACATACCAGAGAATAAATAAAATAAAGAAAAAGGTCAGTATAACTGACTCGCTCACCTCCAGGAGGGTGTCGGTATGAACACTAGGCGAGTGACCGACCACTACACGAGCCAAATGCCAATAGAAATCTCCACTACAAAATCCCTCCAAGAGGGGAGCCGACCCACAGAGTGAGCAGCTCGTACTACTACTACTCCATCCCATGCTGCCGACTGCTGCGCCTCTGGTGGTGCTATCCTTTCTTTCCCAAGTTAGCGCACAGAGTCGGTTGTGATATTTTTCTCTCTGTGTTTTTTTGTGCCCTTTCATTGATTTTCTATTATGGAGCGGTGCAGCTATCGCAGCAGCTAAGTTAAGTACTCAGTATTTACGGTTAGTTTGGTTTTTTTCCGGCCTGAGACAGTATTTGCCGTTTTTTAGGTATAAATACGACCTCGGGGTCGGAAGCATGGCAGCATGGTTTCTGCCTCGTGATGGGTTCGTTCTTGGCTCTCCCATACCTAGAACATCCCCTTATTTACTTCGCATCTTTATGATTATCCGCTTTACTTAGGGTACGGTCTACTCAGGTTTGTCATGCATGCATGTATTTTACCTTACGTAGGCTTCTTCTATCCAGACCCTAGTCCAGGTCTTAGTATCGGCCTCTGACTAGCTTTGAGTGGTAGACTTGCCTTCGGTTAGTCGTACACTCCTGGATTTTTTCTCCTGCTATATTGTTTTCTTTCTTTCATTTATTATTTATATAACTGTGTATTTTATTTATTGTTAGGTTAGTTAGGCGTCTGGCTTAGCCTAGGTCCTGGCTCTTTGAGCCTATACTACCGCTCATCAGTTCGGTTGCTTCCCTATAGCATCTCTCTGATCAGTTGGTTGGCGGCCCAGTGGCTTATTTGCCTCCGCTTTTCAGTTCAGTATGCTTCCCGATAGCATTTCCCTGATCAGTGGTTGTCCCTAGGCTTAGTTGTCGTATTTGGTCTTACCGCCTCGTGGTCACTTCGTGATCACCGCCATCCAGACGCTGTCAGTCATCCGCCCTGTCCCGGTCTCTCACCGGCGCGAGGACGGCCTTTGTCCGTCCATTCTTCTCGCTCTTTCCCATAGAGTCGGGCGGGGGCGGGTCGGTCTGCCCCATGCTCGCTCCTCATACCCGAGCCTGCCTCCCTCTCTCATCCCCAGGCGGAGGGGCTAGGAGTCGGGTGGACAGACCAGACTGGTCTCGACCTCTCCGGCTTCTCGGTCCGGCCGGTTGTTACGGAGTGGGGGGTACTGGCCTTGCCCACCCTCCGCGCTACCTTGTCGCTCCGGGCTAGCTTGAGCCTGTATGTTCCTTCTCGCTCTTTCCCATCTTACTAGGGCTCCTTCCTGATCGGAGTCCTGGTATCCAGCGGAAAGTTGTTAGTCCACCCCGTAGGGTGGACCGAGCATACAGTGGGTCTCTACTAACCTTACCGTTTGCTGAGTTACTACACTCCGCTACGCACTGGACTTAGTCCGGTTTGCTTGTGTGTTAGGTTTAAGTTATCTTTAAGTTTATCTTAAGAACCTTAAAACCATCCCCCTCCCTTACATATCTACCGGATCTCTCCGGGATTATAGCCTCATTCAGGCGATGCAGGGAGGGGTTATGCCCAAATTTTTTCCCGAGCTCCGGCATGCATCGGAGCTCTTCTGTCCTTTAGACTGTAAGTGATGTTTTTAAGATACTCATGTGTCTCCCCACTTACAGGCCACCAACTGTGAGCATCCGGGATGTTCCGCCACACTTCAGGACCCTTGTGGACACGAAGTTTGCCGGTCCCATGCTCCATACGCGACTCCGCTCGGGGACGGGGACATCCAGGTCTGGTACCATGAGACGTGTACCATATGTTACGATCTGGTGAGCCAGCTTTTGGAAGGGGTAAGTTTTACATCTCCAGTAGCTGCTCCGCTTCTTTTTTAGCGCTTAAGTTTTCATCATATTAACTTAAGGCAATTAATTTAAGTTATACTTTAAGTTTTAGTTTTAAGTGATTCTTAAATCTAACTACGCCCTCTCTTCCAGGCTCCGGCGGTAAGAGATACCGCACTGGCTACCCTGCGGGCCTGGGTCGGCGGTTTTGGAAAAACGCCGCCAAGGGACAGCCCTACATCCTAGAGGAGCGGGTTGGCATTACTAATCTTCCCCGGAGGCAAGGCGACAGGATACGTCGACCCGGTAGAAGCGAATCCGACTATCGCCTTCATCCAACAACAGCTGGCCACCTCATTAACTGATCAGGTACCAGGATATCTCTACGGATGTCGCGACCCTAGATATTAATGTTGAACCTATGGTAGGTATAGACGACCTGTTGGTCGAGGTAGGTACGGTGGACACCCAAGGGTCACCCTTGGGCGTAACTGTTTCTTCTACTCCTGCAACCTCTCCATCCTTCCAAGGCTTTACGGGTGACGAAATATATTCTCCTCCTGGTGCTTCGGTTAGACCTAAGGTCAAGTCTAAGGTGATGACTTTGACTAAGACGTCGTCGTCGTCTAAGAAGACGACTTCTCGGCTTCATCCTCCTCCCGTAAGTCTCCGGCTGGGAATCCCGGAGCATCCAGGTCTAAAGCTTCTAGCTCCGGCTCTAAGTCCTCGAGGAGTAAATCCTCCAGAGAGAGATCTCGCACTCCGGCAGAATCACCAGTTCCGCTACCTTTGGTTCCGATTCAGAGCCTCCCCTCCACCTCCTCAGCAGCTCCGGCTTTGGACTCCAATGCTGGCCTGTTGCAACAGGTGGGGACCTGGTTGGGTCCTTAAAGAGTAGCATGGAGCAAATGATCTCTAGGCTCTGTCGGACAGGATTACTTCCCAGGACTCCATTATAGCCGGGCTGAGAGAAGCTCCTCTAGCCTCTCCTCCACTGTCCAACACGAGTGGATCCCAACTTTCCTCCGTATGACTCACTACCTCAGTTCTCTATGAACAATCCGTGGAGAGTAGCGTCAATACGCCCCCTTCCAGGAGAACGGTCTCATCTCTATACCGGAAGTTTGGGACTCGAAGAATAGAGGACTTCGAGTTCTTCCCGGAAGACCTCCAGCCTCCGTTCATAGGCTACGCAAGGCTTACGCCGTCGGCTATGGTGCGGGACGATAAGGTACCTAAGGAGAACAGTCCTCTACTCACGAGACCAGGCTCAGAGAGAATGGCTCAGGTGTTTAGAGGACATGGATTGTTCTAACACCAAGATACAACATTTAAGAGTCCCTTTACCATTTTTACAATGGATGAGAGTAACCCGCTCCCGTTCCTAACCAAGATCGCGAGGTCGACCATCCCAGCGGCCCAGAATGGGGGAAACCTAATACCGCAGTTGAAGGAAGCGGATCCCACTTCTCCGTTGCTCCCCTCAGTTGGAGGAATTGTGGGAAGACTTGCCGAATACATTCTCACGTGGCAACTCAAACCGGACTGTGCTATGGAGCAGTTTGGTGAAAAGCTACCCAGGCTCCCAGATAGCCTTATTCAGGCTGAGTTTGATGCAAAATCGCGTCTAGCCAGATCCATCAATTCTATGGCTATGTCTGAGGTAGCTACCATGGCTTATGGATCAGAACCGATTTTTAAGCTCATGACCAAAGCCCTGACTCAAACGGTACAGTCAGATATGTTTGAGTTTGCCACTGCTCGGACGAATTGTAGGAAGCATGTCCTACAAGAGGCAACCATTCGGCATGAACCGAATAGGTTACTCTCGTCTAGCATCTGGGGAGCAGATCTCTTCCCAGAAGCTATGGTTAAGGAGGTCCAGTCATGAGGCTACCAGGTTAAAACCAGAGCCTTAAGGATCGTTGGGGCCTTTCGGCTAAGAGGAGGCAAGACCTGACTCCTAAAGGTAAGGGACAAAGAAACCCAGGCGTTTCCAACCTTACCAGAAGAAGCAACTACGCTTTCCTCAACAAGTTCCAACAGTACCGTTAGTGCAGACAGCCCAACCCTCCACTTCTAAAGGTCAATCACAGCCAATTTTATGTGATATCCCCTCAGCCTCAGCCCTCCACCTCTTACGCCATCTCTCCAGCTTACAATCAAGCCTTCGAGAGTCAAGCTTCTCAGAAGTATGACCGCTCGGGGTAAGGGAGGTAGAGGTAAGCGTTCCTTTCGTGGGAGAGGATCGGGAGGCCCCTTTAAACAGGGGAAAGCACTTCAGGAGGCCGAGGCGGTTACCAGAACCAATGAAGAACTTCAGGTAGGAGGGAGGCTGTTTCACTTTCGCCACCGTGGAACTTCAGCCAATGGGCTCAGAGCATAGTGTCAAAAGGTCTGGGTTGGAGCTGGTTGACGAACCCACCTCCATCCAGACCTTTCCGTCAACTTCCTTCCAAGGAATTGACAGAGTACGCAGACGATCTCCTTCAAAAGGAGCTATAGCGAGAGTCAAAGAGATTAAATTTCCACAAGGTCGCTTGTTCAGCGTGCCAAAGAAAGGCTCACAAAAAAGAAGGGTAATCTTAGACTTGTCCCGCTTAAACTTTAGCCATCCGCTGCGACAAGTTCAAGATGCTCACGATCTGATCTCACAGGTGCGGACCCTACTTCCCCGTGGGCCGTCACCACCTCTATCGATCTTACAGACGCTTACTATCATATCCCTATTGCAAGACACTTCCGTCCGTATCTGGGTTTCAAGATAGAGACCAGACATTCTCCTTCAAGGTAGTTCCATTCGGACTCAACGTGGCACCCAGAGTGTTCACGAAGCTAGCGGAAGTGGTAGTGGCAAACAACTCAGATCGCAAGGGATCATGGTAGTAGCGTATCTCGACGATTGGTTGATCTGGGCCCCATCAGTCGAGGAATGCAACAGAGCTACTCTGAAAGTGATTCAGTTTCCTGGAATATCTAGGCTTCAAATAAACAGGACCAAATCAAGACTCCACTCCAGAGTCAAACTTTCAGTTGGCTGGGCATTCAATGGAATCTATCATCCCACACTCTGTCGATTCCATCAACCAAAAGGAAAGAAATAGCAAAGTCAGTCAAGCAATTTCTAAGTCACAAACTAGCGTCAAGGAGAGCCCAGGAAAGGATCCTGGGTTCTCTCCAGTTTGCATCAGTGACAAACGTCTTAATGAAAGCCAAACTGAAAGACCTAACCAGAATCTGGCGCTCGCGAGCAAACGTCAGGTCCAGGGACAAACTATCCTCAGTGCCTCTGATTCTAAAGAATCGACTTCGGCCATGGGCGTGAGTCAAGAATTTATCAATGTCAGTACCCCTTCAGTTCCCTCCACCAGGGGTCACCATCCACACAGACGCGTCCTTAAGCGGCTGGGGAGGGTATTCCCAGGTCAAAAAGGTTCAAGGGACTTGGTCACCTCAGTTCCGTCAGTTCCATATAAACGTACTGGAGGCAATGGAAGTGTTCTTGACTCTAAAAAGGTTACGCCCACCCAAGTACTCCCACATAAAGCTAGTCCTGGACAGCGCAGTGGTAGTACATTGTATAAACAGAGGAGGCTCCAAGTCACGTCATCTAAATCACGTCATGATAGCCATCTTCTCCCTCCGGCAAGAACAGTTCAGTTGGCAATCTTTCCTCCACTCACATAGCTGGAGTAAGAAACGTCATAGCAGACGCCCTATCCCGATCAGTTACCCCTAGAGTCGGAATGGTCACTGGACAACAGTTCGTTCCAATGGATCCTTCAAAGAGTCCCAGGGCTACGGTGGACCTCTTCGCATCACAAGCGAACCACAAACTACCCGTGTTATGTAGCCCCCACCTCCGGACCCTCTGGCCTATGCACGACGCCTGGCTCTAGACTGGAACAACTGGGAGAAGATTTACGTCTTCCCTCCAGTGAATCTCCTCATGAAAGTATTGAACAAACTCAGGACTTCAAGGGTCAAGTGGCTCTAGTAGCCCCAGGACTGGCCGAAGAGCAACTGGTATCCTCTAATTTTGGAGCTGGGCCTTCGGTCCTCTTCAGATCCCCAGTACCCAAGCTCTCCCAGTCAGTACAAATGAAGTTTGCGGCAAAAAGAGATGCGAATTATTGACCCTCAGAATATTCTATTCTTTGGAATCCGATAAAAGGGAATTCGACTTTGAGGCAGTATGATGCTGCTGTCAAAAAGTTAGCAACCTTCCTGAGAGATTCGGATATTAGAATCATGACAGTTAATTCAGCTATATCCTTTTTCAGATCCTTATTTGAAAAAGGTTTAGCAGCTAGCACGATTACGACAAACAAGTCAGCTTTGAAAAAGATATTTCGATTTGGATTTAACATAGACTTGACGGATTCTACTTTCTCGTCTATTCCTAAGCAGGTGCTAGGCTTAGGCCTTCTGTAAGGCCTACGTCAGTTTCATGGTTTTTCTTAACGATGTTCTAAAACCTGGCTTCCGAAACCGATAATGACACATGCTCGTTTATAATGCTCTTAAGAAAAACCCTATTCTTACTAAGCTTAGCTCAGAGCAAGAAATTTCAGAACTGTCGGCTCTATCCAGAGACCCGGATCATATTCAGTTCCTTCCCACAGGAGAAGTCCTACTTTCTCCGGAACGTAGCTTTTTAGCAAAGAATGAAGATCCTTTGATGAGGTGGGAACCTTGGAAGGTACTACCCCTTCCACAAGATGTATCTCTTTGCCCAGTTACAACCTTACGAGCCTTTCTGTCTAGGACCCTCCTCATCTTCGTCGGGTTCCCCTCTTTAGGAGGGAAAAAGGTGGAACTTTATCCATTAAAGGCATCAGGCAACAATCCTGTACTTTTATTAAGCAAGCCAATCCTGACTCTTTCGAAAGCACATGATGTCAGGGCAGTAGCCACCTCAATTAATTATTTCCAACATATGAACTTCGATGAGTTGAAAAAGTATACTGGATGGAAATCGCCGACAGTGTTCAAACGTCACTACCTTAAGTCCTTGGAAGCTCTGAAATTCCCAGCAGTAGCAGCGGGTACTAGTTTTTCCCCTGACTCTAGCTAGTTTGTGAGTAGATTTCAGTCCTCCTTTCTACCTGCCTCACCCAAAAGTTCGTCTATTCCTACCTGGTTCATTTGCATTCACCTGTGTCTTAGCTGCTTTTGTGATAGTGTAGTGGGTGCCCTTATTGTCTGGTTAGGGACACTCACAAATGATTATAAACATTGATCTCATGGATGTTTCCCCTTATTTTTTATGCTATGAGGGGATACATCATATTATAATGATTACGGGTTTTGTATATTAAGTCATATACTTCCTTTATATATTATTATTGTTGATTGTTTTTATTAATTGCTATTATACTTTTTGATACATGCTGTTACACAGATAACATTGATACATGTAAATAATTTTACCTGTACATATGTAATTACCTTATTTTAACAAACATGATTAGATTTAAGGGTAATTTAAGCATATTTCTATTTTTATCCCCTGTGTATATGTTATCTTTTTTAGCAATTATAGTCTATTCTTATATATTTTATCTTTTATTTGAGACCTATTCTGATTTATTTTATTTTTATTCTCATTTTATTACTTTTGTTTACAATCTTGTGCTATTTCTCTGGTACGATTTCGCGCAGCGACACGAGCTGAGCCCAGAAAAGGGATTTTGACGTAAGGAAAAATCTATTTCTGGGCGATTGCTCGTGTCGCCAGCGAAATCCCACCCTAACCCATCCCTTGGCGCCCAAGATTGTCTGCTAACTTCAGGATGGCCACCAGAGCGCAGCAGTCCGGCAGCATGGGATGGAGTAGTAGTAGTACGAGCTGCTCACTCTGTGGGTCGGCTCCCCTCTTGGAGGGATTTTGTAGTGGGAGATTTTCTATTGGCATTTGGCTCGTGGTAGTGGTCTCACTCGCCTAGTGTTCATACCGACACCCTCCTGGAGGTGAGCGAGTCAGTATACTGACCTTTTTCTTTATTTTATTTATTCTCTGGTATGTTGTTTTTAGTACATTTACCCTAGAAATAATAGATTAAAGGATATTTCGCTGGCGACACGAGCCAATCGCCCAGAAATAGATTTTTCCTTACGTCAAAATCCCTTTATTGGAGAAACAAATCCATAATTATGTAAAATGTACATTTACATAATTGTGGATTTGTTTCTCCATTTGAAGACTCATGTTACTATGAGTATTTTTTCAATATAATTACTATAAACAAGAAAAATAGAGTGAGTACTTAAATAACCAAGATCTGAAATAGTCAAAACACTAAGCATCAGAAGAATATGTATTGAAAGTCAAAAAATTAAATTTCAATCAATAGGTTTATTGGAAATTTGCACCATTGTGAGAAAAAAGAACAGAAATTCTTAGGTTCCAGGTGTCCACATCCATTGCTACTACGGTATATAACTATATATGTTTGCAGCCCCCCCTTTTAAGATGACAATTTGTCGAAAATTGCATTTTCCTAACTATACAAACCTGAGGTCCTTTAACAATAGGAAGGTAACTAGCGGCAGCTGGGACGGTCGTAAGCTTTCGAACAAGGGGAGAACGGTAGTTAACTGCTTGTCCGGTCGTGCGCGCGCCGCGCGCCCGGGCGGTGAAGATCACTTTTGCTTTAGGCCCATGCAAAAAGTTGCAGAGTGAGGGGTGGTATGAAAGGTGGGACTATATGTAAAGGACCTCAGGTTTTGTATAGTTAGGAAAAATGCAAGTTTTTCGACAAATTGTCCATTTTTGTTCCGATACGGTAATACAAACCCTTCCGGTTCCTTTAACAATAGGAAGACTCACTTCTTGGTGGGTGGAATCTGAGTCTTTTTGGTGAACAGACTGGTGTTTTTCGTCCACCTTGGAATGCCTCCCTGTCGTAAGAGCAAGGGAGGGATCCAAAACCTCTGTCCGATTGATCGGGGTGTGCACCGCAGGATCAATGGTCAGACCTCTGAGCCAAGTACTAAGAGAGAGGCAAGCGTATCTCTTCGTACCAGCATTGCAAGAACTTGTTCCTGTACAGGAGCCAACATAAAGTTATGGGTTTGTCTCAGTAGGCATCCACTCCCTCCCCTTGTTTTGGAGGGAGTGGAGGATATTTGGCTTCTATCCCTAACTAAAGGGATAGATTGGGGCTCGGTTGAGTAGCTTACCTGCACGGATTCCTTTCCAGCATGGTGACGACCGTGACCCTCTGCCCACAGGTAGAGAGAGAGAAAGTGGAGAAGAAGACCAGTCGCACTCTCATTCACCATTCATTCCTACAGTCACACCATGGATCGATGCTGTTCTGCCTGCTCGGGTGCTGGGTAAGCTTACACAACGTGTTGAGCAGCCACCACAGGTCCCAAGGAAAAAGTATCCAAGGACTTGTGGGCAATATCCCGAAGGTAGAAGGACGTGAAGGTAGTCTGGTTGCCCAGACACCTGCCTTCAGGACCTGCGCCACGGAGAAGTTCTTGCGGAACGCCAAAGAGGGTCCAATACCTCTGACTTCGTGGGCTCTCGGTCGGAGCGTACGGATGTCGTCACTACCATCAGCCTCGTACGCTCATCCTGATCACCTCACCGCAGCCAGAAAGAAAGCGTGTTTCTTGGATACTTCTTTCTTGGTAACCCCAGTGCTAACGAAGAGGCGTCGACACTCAGGCCTGAGGTGTCGAGTTTTCTTCAGATAGCGCCGTAGCGCCCTCACAGGACAAAGCAGCATCTCATCCGTATCGTTGTCGGTGAAATCCATTAGGAGGGGATTGTGAACGACTCGAACCTGTCGTCAGGGATCGACGATTCTGAGTCTTAGCTACGAAATTCGGGACGAAATCTAGCGTCACAGATCCCCAGCCCCCTGAATGTTTAACATTGAAGGACAGACCATGAAGTTCCCCTACTCTCTTCGCCGATGCCAGGGCCAGCAAGAAGAGGGTCTTGAGGGTCAGATCCCTGTCTGAACGACTCTCGAGTGGCTCGAATGGTCTTCGAGTCAAACTCCCTAAGGACGAGAGTCACATCCCCTCAGGTGGCCTGAGCTCCCTGGGTGGGCAAGACCTTTCGAAGCTCCTCATTAGCAAGGAGATCTCGAAACGAGTTCGAGATGTCCAGTCCCCTCAGTTTTAGGACGAGTGCCAGTGCAGCTCTATATCCTTTAACGTGTGGGTACTGAGAGGAGCTTCTCTCGGCGAAGAAATACGAGGAAATCCGCTACCTGCTGAAGAGTGGCTCTGAGAGGAGATAGACCCCGTCTACGACACCAACCACAGAAGACGGCCCACTTCCCCTGGTACACAGCTGCAGAGGACTGTCTGACGTGTCCAGCCATCTCTGTTGCTGCGCTGCGAGAAAAGCCTCTCGTTCGCAAGAGATGGTGGATAACAGCCAGCCGTGAAGTTGTAGGGACTGGACTGCTCGGTGGTACCGCTCCACGTGTGGCTGGGCTAGAAGGTTGTGCCAGTGGGGCATCTCTCTCGGTTCTTCTGCAAGAAGAGCCAGCAGGTCCGGATACCAAACGGCTTGAGGTCGTTTGGGAGCCACCAGGATCATTCTGAGATTGGGAGTGACCAGCGCTCGGCTGATCACTTTCCGAATCAGACAAAAGGGAGGAAAGGCGTAGACGAAGAGGTTGTCCCAGGGGTGTTGAAGAGGCGTCCCTCTGCAGCTGCCCATGGGTCCGGCACGGCTGAGCAAAAAAACTTGAAGTTTTTTGTTGTGCCGGGTGGCGAACAGGTCTATGACTGGACGCCCCCACAGGTTGAAGAGCCTTTTCCGCCACTTCTGGGTGTAGGGACCACTCGGTCCCTATTACCTGATCCCGACGGCTGAGCTTGTCCCGCTACTACATTCCTCTTGCCTGGAATGTAGCGTGCTGACAGCTCTATCGAGTGAGCCGTGGCCCACTTCGTGCACCTGCACCGTCAACTGGTGTAGCGGGAGAGACACTAGGCCCCCCTGCTTGTTGACGTATGCCACTAACCGTGGTGTTGTCGCACATCAACACCACTGAGTGTCCCATCAAGCGTCTTGGAAACTCTTGGAGAGCGTAAAAACGCCGCCTTGAGTTCCAGGACATTGATGTGAAGGTGCTTGTCGTGATGGTACACACCTGCAGCCAGCAACTCCTCCAGGTGTGCGCCCATCCCTCGGTCGATGCGTCTGAGAACAGCAGCATCTCCGGGGGGGGAGTGCGTAGGGGCACTCCTCTTAAGAGGTTCCTGTCGTCGAGCCACCAGGCTAAGGTCCTGCCTCACCTTCTCCGTGATGGACACGGGGAAGTAAGGTGGATCCTTTACCTGTGACCAACTCTCCCTTAGTCTCCACTGGAGAGACCGCAGGTGAAGACGTCCGTGAGGAACTAACTTCTCGAGTGACGACAGGTGGCCGATCACGACTTGCCAATTGCTGAGCTGTTCCTGTTTCCTGCCGAGACAGGAACCGGCCGGCGGTGCCTCCCTGAATTTGCTGATCCTCAAGTCTGGGGGCGGCGGACTTGAGCTGCTAAAACCGTATCGATCAGCATAACCCAGGTACTTCATCTTCTGCTTGGGTTCGAGATCGGACTTCTCGTAGTTTATCACGATCCCCAGATCGCGACAAAACTTTAGAAGTCGATCCCTGTCCTGCAGCAACTGCGAGCGGGAGCTCGCCAGGATCAGCCAATCGTCGAGATACCTCAGAAGACGTATCCCGTGCGAATGGGCCCAAGCAGACACCAGCGTGAACACTCTCGTGAACACCTGTGGGGCGGTTTGAGAGACCGAAGCAAAGTGCCCATGAATTGGTACACCGTCCCGTCGAAGATGAAGCGGAGGTACTTTCTGGAGGACTGATGGATGGGTATTTGGAAATACGCATCCTTCAGGTCCACTGAAAGCATGAAGTCGTTCTCCCTGATGGAGTCCAGCACGGAACGTGCCGTCTCCATCTTGAACCGAGTCTGGCGAACAAATCGGTTCAGGGGAGAGAGATCTATCAACCGTGCGCCAGCCCCCCGATGCCTTTTCCACTAAGAAAAGGCGGCTGTAAAAGCCCGGTGACCGATCCACTACGACTTCTACAGCTCGTTTGGTCAGCATGGTCTTGATCTCCTGCCGAAGAGCGTCGTCCTTTGAGGATCCCAGAACATATGTCTGCAGATGGACCGGGTTGGAGGTGAGGGGTGGCCGAGATTTCGAAGGGTAGTAGATATCCCTCCCGAAGGACGTCTACTATCCAGGTCTCGGCACCGTAGCGCTGCCAAGTTGCCCAATGGCTCGCCAGCACCCCCCCACTTCCGGCAGCTGGTGAGGGGGAACGCCGTCCCTAGCGTTTCCCACCTCGCTTCGACTTCTTCCCAGCACCTCCTCGGGAAAGGAGGGCTGGGAGGAGGGCTGGTTACGGCTCCTTTACTAGAAGTTTGAAGCAGGAAGAGTCTTTCCTCGGGGCTTCGATGGAGCAGCCGTCTTAGCAGCCGAGGAAGCGCTAGCTAAACTCTTAGGCTTAGCCGCAGATGTACGAGGTTGCCCAGAAACCTTCGTAACTGCCTGGTGAACCAGACGGTCACTGTCATCAGTGCGCCGTCTTTCCACCGCAGCGTCCACCATCTCTCCGGGAAAGAGAGCGGAGGAACTCTTCATTGGTCCGTTACGTAGTCCATTTACCGCTTCACGCCCGGCCGCCCCCTTGGCTACTCGTGTAAGGACAGCGTCCCTACGACGGAGAACCAAGTTGGCCCACAGGTTTGCCGTCTGATGGGCGAGGTAGGAGATGGCCCTACCTCCAGACTGGCACAGTCTCCTGAAGTCGGGGTCGTCTTCGAGGGCAGCGACCCCCGGCGTCGGCCGCGACCTTGGATACTGTGAGGGACCACAAGATCCAACCAAGAGACTGCCTGGAAAGCTGCCATAGCGGTAGCTTCCAGGCCCAGTGCCTCCTGCTGCGAGAACCATAGGTTCTCTGACAGGAGCTGCTGCAGGGACACACCTGGAGTTAGCCCTAGCTAGCTCCGGGTTAACCTGTTTTGGCGGTATTGGATCTACTGATGGCACGTAGAACTTCCGCTGTCGCTGCAGGGAGGAGGAGGAAGTAGCTTGGCAGACCGTCCTGACTTAAGTGAGTCCTCTCGTCCTGAGACGAAATTCTCCACCTGGTCAAGGACTGAGTCTGCAAGCTCCGATCGCGGCAGTCCCACCGTCAATTTGGGTTCCCTCTTCGGGCCCCAAAATGACTCGAGCCGGGACGTGGGCTCAGATGGTGGTAGCGGCGATCCTTCCCCCAGGTCGTTGTGCTGACGAATCAGCGCAATAACCTGGGCAAAGTTCCTCTGGATCTCGGGAGTCACAGCGTCCTGAGGAGTAGGACCGTCCAGTCCCTCAACAGGAGCAGCTCTCGAGACCCTCCTCCTTCAGAAGGAGGAACGCAACAGACCCCTGACGGTCGCCTCCAACCACTTGCGCGTACGACCTGGCTGGTCCTAAAACACCCTGCCTGGTTCGTGCGGCGTCGTGGCGGGATCGTGAGCGGCGCACCTCTCACGATCACTCCTAGGTACCCTCGCTCTTCCCGTGTAGCCCGAGGAAGTTGAAGGTATAGGAGAGACAGACCTGACGCTCCCCCCCCGTTCGCTGGCAGGACCAGCGTACGTGGGGGGCTGTAGCCGATCACCAACCCGCGGTGGGGATCGTACTGCAGGCCTGGTCGTGCCGCTCACCTGTGGCGAGCGGCTCGACTGAGCACGTCGACCCCGATCTCGTGTGTCAACGAGCTGCTGCTGGCCACCGTCTCCGTCCGGTCCCTGTGGGAGCGGCGGTCAGGTGATCTGCAGAGCTCGCTTTCCGCGGTGAGACCGGAGGTGAGCGTCCTCACGGCACGTCAAACCGCTGGTACCAGCCGAAGCTGGTGCCGTTGGTCGAGGGGACCTCTTCTCAGCCTCAACCCGTGGCCGGTCAGAGACCGTCACGTCAACCCGAGGTACCGGCTGGTCGCTACGAGAGCGGCCGCTGGCCTGGCGAGCGTCACTTTGCGCGACTCTCGACAGTCTTCTGCTCCGTGCCTCTGTCGTGACGGTGAGCAAGCTCAGGCGTCTTGACGTTGGCTGCACGTTCCGCCCGAAGGAGACCGTACACTCGACCTTCTCGCGAACGAGAAGTCGAGCTGGTACCTGACTTAGCAGCAGTGCTACTAAGACCAGGCGCGGATGTACCAGCAGTAGCCAGCACATCCTTGGTCCCCCGTCTTGTCTTCTTCTTCTCAGAAGAGGAGACGGGCCCCGTTCCGAGGGAACAGGAGGACCAGCAGAAGCCACCCCCCGTCACGCCAGAGCGAGACTGGCCCTTCGAAGGTTCCCGTAGGAGCCTTCTTAGGGGGGGAGGAGGCAGCCTTCTTCTTCTTCGGCTTGGAAGCCTTAGAATTCGAAGGGGAAGAGGCGGCAACAGACGACGAAGAAGACGATGAAGACGACGACGACATCTCCTCTTCTTCTTCCTCTTCTTCGTCAGCTCTCTCAGGACGGACGTCAGGTCTTCCATCCACGGAAAAGTCGGGCCAATTGCCGAGCAACACGCCCCGACTGATCCTGTCCAGGAAAGACCTGAGACCGGTGCAGCACCTCCATGACGAGACGCGACTTGGGCAGGGGCAGGCACGGCAGGAGCGGCAGGAACATCAGCATCAGGAACCAGCACCATCAGGACCCAGCACCAGCAGGACCAGCACCAGCAGGACCAGCCAGCAGCAGGCCAGCAGGACCAGCACCAATAGGGACCAGCACCAGCAGGACCATCACCAGCATCAACATCACATCAGAGTCCCGCACCGCGCGCTTCGTAGGAGCGGCGCGAGGGGCTGGGCCAGCAACACTCGCTGCAGGTACGGCAGGTACGGCAGCATAGTCCGGCGTCACAGACCTCTCCATCTCAGCCAAACTCATCATTGGGACGGGCGGTAGATCCAGGGGCGAACTTTTGGGGCAGCGAAAGTCGGGCGTCGGCAGCACATAAAACCCAGGTGGCGGCGGCACGCCCCTCTTAGGTACGGCAGCGATCGGCATTTGAATTGACGCCGTTGGAGTCACTGACGCAATGTGTTGCGTATACACCACATGAGGAGGGGCGGCGTACGCTGGTGTTGACACAGTATTGGTCGTTGTTGTAACCACACCATGAGTTACCCCTGCCGACCCCGCTAGCCGTTGAATCAAGCCCTGGATACTGGGGGCGCCCTGCAGTCCCAACGACGCCACACCTGTCCAAGGTCGTCACTCACAGAAGGCACACCTGAGGGAGGAACAGTCGGGTCAGTTAGAGGGCACCCTCACGTCCTGGGGAGGACGAACCCCACCCAGAGCGGACGGAAGACCCCGAATACAATTGCACATCCGGTATCGGGCACCCTCCTCCCACTCGACGGATCGAGTGAGGAGAAGGACTCCGAAACCCCCCCCGCAGGGGAAGGCGCAAATCGTGGGGGCTGAGCTGGAGGCAGGAAGGATGACGAGGTATCCGTAACCAAAGGAGTCGCTGGAGAGCTTTCCGACGACTCCTTGGTCAACCTACGCCTCTTCCTACCCTCGTACAGCACCCACTGCGCCTCGGACCAATTTACACAGACATTACATGGTTCGGTTCGGGAGCATTCTCGCCCCCGACACCGAAAACATAACTCATGAGGATCAATATCTGGGTAAGAGCGGAATCCGCCGCATTTACGCCCCTCCAGCCCGGGACACACTCTACGGGCAGCTGGTGGGCGCGGCGAAAGCTCTTCTTGATCCATGATTAATTAATCTTCACTCAATGAAAAATGAAAAAAAAGAGTACTTACAATTTCATTCAAGACCACAAACAACCAGTCAGAAGAAATTGTAACATCCAAAAGCACACGACGAAAATAGCGGGCAGAGCGATGACGAACAACGTCCTGTCACACCACGGCCGAAAGCAAAAGTGATTCTTCACCGCCCGGGCGCGCGGCGCGCGCACGACCGGACAAGCAGTTTACTACCGTTCTCCCTCCCCTTCTTTCGAAGCTTACGACCGTCCCAGCTGCCGCTAGTTACCTTCCTATTGTTAAAGGACCGAGGGTTTGTATTACGTATCGGAACAATTATAATTTCAAATGCTACACACTGATGATGATAATACATTATCTAAATATCTCTTCCACAGGTTGCTGATTTTGGCTAACAATGAACATTTCCACAGTATAACATAAAATAAGAACATTGAACTTTGTTTTAAAACATGTTTAAGATATGGAATGGTATAGAATCAGCAGAAGTGCAAACCACAGTAACAGCATTATGTACGCATGTTATGTCGCCCACTGAAGGTAGAAGACGGAATGCACGATGTTGTCAGCCACTTGATGACCTCAGAGTAGGATGTCCAATTTTATCATAAGCCATTTTACTAGTACTTCTTTACAATCAGAGTACCATCTTCCCAGGTTCCATTGAGACCGATAAGTAAATCAACACAGTTCACTGCTGATGATCACCTCTAATTGGTCATCTGTTCAGTCCAGGCATTGTATCCCTCCTTTGTCTATGTCAAAAGTGGTTAATTGCTCTAACCTTCCATCCTAAGTCATTTAATCAATGCTGTTTCAAATCATCTTAACAGTAGCAACTTCTAAACCACTGCTACACCTGAAACTCATTGTTTGGCCACTACCCCTTTGCTATCAGTTTTATGAATTCCACTCTTCAGGGCATAGAGCCCTCTGCTTTCATGATTATGGTCACATTGATATACGTGATCAGTTTTCAACTAAAGCTCAATATCTGGTACCAAATGTGGTTGTTAGGAACTACTGTAGTTATTGTTTTCTACATACCCCATCATATGAGCCACTGTACATCCACAAAACATCATTCAGTAACACTACTGATACAGCACACAAACACCATCATCAAGACATCGCTTAGTCACTTGCAGCAATGATTGCTGACTCCTTACACCTGATTTTAAAGATAATTTGTATTTGTCCTAAACATACACCGTTTAGGGGGATCCTGCCAACAGTGCACCTCAAGTGGTACACTGTAGCCATTACTACAGGGTGTTTGCAGCATCACTTCAGCCCCTACCACACCTACTTTGTAGTCTTCTACTGTCCCTCTCTTCCTGATTGCTTCACTGTCCAACCTCTCTACTTAGTGTTTTAGTGTAATTGTTAGGTTTTCTCCCAAGGTCAACTTTAAATTCTCCATTGCGTTAATTCTCCAGACCTCTTTATTTTGCTGTCCAAACACCCCAACTCCCTCTTTTTACTTTTGTAAATGTTGACTGGCTAAAACTGCCTCAGTGCAAAGCTTTACTTCCTGAATTTCTTGAATCATTCTATTATTAGATATACTACAAGTCTGAACCTTTTATACTACAATGTACAGTGGTCCCCCTTATTCGCGGGGGATGTGTACCAGACCCCCGCCCCCCCGTGAATAGTTAGAACCCACGAATAGTTGGAACCCTTATAAAAATGCTGAAAACAGCCTATTTTGTTAGTTAAATCTCAAGAAAAATCCATAAAAAATTTATACCTGTTTTTTTTTTAATAGTTTTATCACAAATAGTGCATTTTATGATGAAATTGATAAAAAAACAGGAATTTTTACATATTTCTCATATAAAAATACCACAAATATGCTAATTTTCTGCCAATAATGAGGGGAAACATTCCCGAGAGAAATCTGCGAATGTGTGAGTCCGTGAATCCGGAGAACGCGAATAGGGGGGTCCACTGTACCTGGCATCAGCTGGAAGGTGGTTAGTTGGTGGTAAGAATGGTTGTACGTATTCACTCACCTCTCAGTAACCCAGCACTTTTTACTTTGGCACAGGGACTATATTAGGATGGTTGAGGTAAGATTGATAAAAACCACTGGTTTAAATATCTAAGAAAAATACCAATTAAATTTAAACTTTTGCATTTGGTCTTATGAGAATTCAGACTATTGCCCTTAATATAGGAGACTTACTACTAAAGTATTTGGGCTGTCACTCAGAACTGACTGGCATTGTTCTATCTCAACCCATAAATGTCCTAAGAAATGAGCGGGTAAAAAATTACTCCTATAGCCTCCTTCACAGCCAGAATTATTTTTGTCTGGAAATCTTACTCTTGGGAAATTTCAAGAGGATTCTGTCCTTCCCAAACTGGATGGGAAGGCATGCTGGTAGGCAGCTATATCATTTAACCCATAATGGATGGACCCCCTCATATGAGTAGCAATAAAAGGTTTTGGGTGGTGAGCATCAATGTTATGCACCATTGACTTGGGGGAATCAGGTGGGAAAGAGGTGCCATTACATGTACAATACTACTTCTATAGCCCATAAATTCAGTAATGGCAATTTTTAGACTAGCTAAGATCAAGGAAACAGGTGGCTGAAGGATTAGTTGTGATCTTGTTAAAAAGAGGAGTGAGTCTTTCTGGTTAGTCACAGATCTGAAGATAGGATTTTCTTCTTATGCTGCTTGCCTGTATCATGGCCCATTCAAGCACATGTGTGAGCTGACTGCTGCCTCAAGAGAGGAAATGATGAAGGGGAGAGAGAGAGTAGCTAGTCACTTACCCATTTGAACCCAACCTTATGTCCCCTCCCCCACCTGCAATTTAAGTCAATGCTTTTCTGTTCAAGTGGAGCTTTAGTAGCTACACAACCTGTTGAGCAGCCACCACTTGTCATAAGGAGGTGTCAGATATGTGAACATTGTCCCTCAGGTGGGATGAGGCTAAGGTGGTCTGTTAGCAACTAAACCCTGCCATCATTATCTGTAGGAGAAACATTCCTCAGAAATGCTAGGGACAGGGCAGTGCCTCTTGACTTCATCAGCTCTCAACTTACCTCCTCGTTGGATGAGTGGTTTACGTGCTCACCTACCAATTCAGTAGTTCCAAGTTCAATTCCCCACTCTGCCAGCGTGTAATCAGGAATTTTTTTTCTGGTGACCAGAAAAGGGATTTTGACGTAGGAAAAATCTATTTCCGGGCGAGGAAGCCGTGTCGCCCAGTGAGATAGGTTCCTTCAGCACTATATTTCTAAGGTAAAATATTGCTATAATACCAGAGAACTGCTAAATTGGACATGCCAGAATATTCTGGCTCGCTCACCTTTATTAAAAGGTGTCGGTATAGTTCTGGGGCGAGTGAAAACCACGACACCCTCTCCAATTAGCCTCTCCTACATTAAAAACCCTCAAGGACGGGGTTCGGATCCCACAGTAAGCTGTAGGTCCTGTTGCTAGGTAACCACGTAAAAACAACCACAGGCAGACCCCGGTTATCAGCGAGGGTTCCGTTCTCGGCCGGGTGCTGATAAGCGAAAACCGCCATTAACCAAAACTCGGCGATTTATAGCACTTATGATGCAGAGTTTCGATTAATGGCACTGATAACTGGTTAATAGCACCTCTGTTAGGTAGTATGCTATGGCACCATAACTATTATTGGCACCTAATGGCGCCGATAACTGAAACTCGGCCGTTATGGCGCCATAAATTGCCGATTTTAGCGCCATAAAACTGTATAGCCATTAACCGAGTCCGCCAATAACGGGGGACTGCCTGTAATCCTTCAGCTCTGTGGTCTGGTTAAACTAAGATATACTAACTTTTTTTAGCTCTACCTTGGCTGGGTTGTCATCTGCCTCAACAAATAACTGTACCTGTATACCCACATTATTGTCTCATAAAGCCTTTACTATTAACAAATAGGTACCAATTAGGATGCATACATACCAACTAGGATGCTAGGTTCTGTTCAAACAGTATCTTTTCCATTTCAACCATAAATAAAGCTGCAGAGGGAGGGGACAGATTAGATCTCAAATCTGTCATTAGAAAATGATAAGTTCCAAGTTTTTACCAGATTCATAAATAATACAAGCAGTCCCCAGTTATAAGCGGGGGTCCGTTCCCAAGGGAGTGCTAATAAGCTAAAATGACAATTTGTCGAAAATTGCATTTTTCCTAACTATACAAACCTGAGGTCCTTTTAACAATAGGAAGGTAACTAGCGGCAGCTGGGACGGTCGTAAGCTTCGAACAAGGGGAAAGACGGTAGTTAACTGCTTGTCCGATCGTGCGCGGCACCGAGAGGTGAAGAATCACTTTGCTTTAGGGCCCATGCAAAAAGTTGCAGAGTGAGGGGTGGGGGCATGAGGTGGAACTATATGTAAAGGACCTCAGGTTTGTATAGTTAGGAAAATGCAATTTTTCGACAAATTGTCATTTGTTCCGATACGTAATACAAACCCTCGGTCCTTTAACAATAGGAAGACTCACTTCTTGGTGGGAGGAATCTGAGTCTTTTTGGTGAACAGACTGGTGTTCGTCCAACCCTGGAGTGCCTCCCTGGTCGTAAGAGCAAGGGAGGGATCCAAACCTCTGTCCGATTGATCGGGTGTGCACCGCAGGATCAATGGTCAGACCTCTGGGCCAAGTACTAAGAGAGAGGCAAGCGTATCTCTTCGTACCAGCAAGCAAGAACTTGTTCCTGTTTGCAAGAGACAATCATAAAATGATGGGTTTGTCTCAATTTGGCATCCACTTCCTCCCCCTTGTTGGAGGAAGTGGTGGATATTTACTCCTATCCCTACTGAAAGGGATAGGATGGTGCTCTATTGAGTAGCTCACCTGCATCAATCGTCCTTACCCAGCAGGGTGACGACCGTGTCCCCTCTACCAAAAATGGTAGAGGGGAAGAAAAGATGGGAAGAGGAGCCAGTCACACTCTCATTCCTCCATCCATTCTACGGTCACACCAGGACTCGATGCTGTTCAGCCTGCGAGGGTCTGGGTTAACTACACAACGTGTTGACAACCACCACGGTTTTTCCCAAGGAAAAAGATCCAAGGAACTGTGGGCAATATCCTGAAGGTAGAAGGAGGTGCATGCGGTCCGGTTGGACCAGGCGCCTGCCTTCATACCTGCGCCACGGAGAAGTTCTTGCGGAACGACGAGAGAATGATGAAGGAGGCGTCCACCACTCATCCTGGGTGTCGAGTTTCTTCAGACAGCTCCGTCGCACCTTCACAGGACAAAGCAGCATAGCCTTCGTATCGGAGGCGGTGACGTCCATTAGGGGGGAGGGTATTGTGAAGGACTCGAACCAATCGTCAGTTACCGAAGGGTTCTGAGTCTTCGCTACGAAGATCGGTACGAAATCGAGCGTCACAAATCCCCATCCCTTTGTGCTTGACTTCTCAAGAGAAGTCATGCAGTTACTAAGACGAAAAGAAGGGAATAGTCGTATGACTATCCCTCTTCTCGACTTTGGTTATGTACAGTACTCATACTGACAAGCTATTAAGACGAAGTAATGATTGCTCTGGAACAACCGAACTAAGTCCACAGCATAGTTCGTAACTGACTCGGACGCTCTGACAGCTGCCGACTGACTGGTTCGGAATCAGTAGAGGCAAGTTGTCCAAGCATCCTGTAAGTCACGTGACCTTCGCCCTTTAAAGAGTTATGCTGAGAGACCAAACAAATAAAATATTTGTTAGTCATCCGATGCCGGACGGCGCGGCGATGATTCTCTTAATGCATAAACTCAAAAGGCGAAAGTCAATTGCCTTCAAAAGACCGAGGTCCCTGATGGCAAGAAAATCTCATAGACGTTGAATCTCAGCTTAAGGAGAAACAACACTATGTGACGTTGAAGACGAAGGTAGGCAATGAATGCAACCTACGTCTTCCAGCTGAATCGAGAGAAGGAATCTCAAGATTCTAAACCTGTGCTTACAAATGACTGAAAAACGCTAACCGCCATTTCATTGCTGTCCGTTGTGCAATGAAAGCGGGGCGTTCTTCAGTAATGAAACACAGGGGAGAGCCGCTTGAAGAACTGCTTCTCATGGGCTGAACGTTTTGGAAGTAGAGCTGGCAGGTGTGGGAGTAGGCGATGTCTTTCAATACATCTGCTAATCCGGGGTGAACAATGACAATTGTACACCTCCGAATACAAGATATTTTGAGGACAAACTCAGATTCCGCAAAAATCATTCGCATTATCGGGATACGATGCAGCAAGAGACTATTACAGAATTCTGTTACCGTGCGGTAAACAGAAGGTGAAGAGTCGAATAGATATCTCTGTTTAAAATTCTCGCAATACCGAAGACGATGAATACTAGCGTTTCTCAGCAGTAGATGTCATTCATGTATGCGAGAATCCCCGTTTAATCAGAGACTTAAGTCCGTGATTGTTGGGCAGAGATACGGTTGTTATTCAATCAAAGCAGGTGAGAAAGACAAACAACCGTCTATCTCAAAGCGGCAGCTGATACTGAAATGCCTCGGGCAATTCAATACGCAGTAGCTGTCGCTGACTCGTCATCCTGAGTTGCCAAGTAATCCTTTCCACGAAGAATGCGTTCGGCTAGAACCACCGAGCATAAAAACAAGATATGCTCGAGCAATTATATTTTAAGCGAAACGAATTTCGGTAAATATAAAAGCTAAATGGTGTTGTTGTGACAACATCCAAGTAAGTATAAAAATTGAAACTGGAAACTCCTGGGAGGTTGCAGGCAAACCCGGGTTTGCAGTTTCAATTAGAATACTTTTCGTCTAAGTCGCAATCCGTAGAATAACCAGGATAGCGCCTACCCCTCGGACCATTCAACTGCTTAGCAGAATCATGTCGCGAGGTTAATATACGTAGTATATTTGTAGGATTCTGAACAACGATCTCCATCCTAAATTCTTTCCTTCAAGAAAACAAAATAAGGATTGGAGATCGACCACCTTCGTTCTCTATTAAAGAGGAGTGAAGGAGAAGTCTTCCCTCGAAGGAAAGCTTCAATGGTGAACATAATAACTAAGTACGATAGTTTTCTTCCAGCCAAACTGGATATTCCCGTCCGTTCTTCTCTATTCCAGTTGGTCGCCTACTGTGAGATAGTCTTCTTTCAGCAGCAGTCTTCTTCCTAATGCTAGAAATTCCAGGAATTCGAGCATAGGCGAGTTCCCGATTATCGTGTAACATATCGGGGATTCTCGTCTCGCTCACTTTGGACCGTGGTCTCGCCTAAGTGTTTGGAGATCGTAAGAAACTCTAAAACACTCTGAATGCGCTAGAAATTCCGTAGAATTCTAAGCAGTCTGCGAAACCCCCACCGAATTCGTCAAACGATATCGGCTGGTGGTCCTCTCGATTCCCGTAGAAATCGAGAATGGGGCAGGATCCCTCCTCAACGACCGGGGGCTTACGTCAGGTAGGACCCGAAGGTCCCCCCTGGTAGCGCAGTCCCCAACGTGGGATCCTACAGAGAAATCTCTGTAGGATCCTTGTTCCCCGTTTTCCCTCGTAGCGTAAGGAGCGAGGGAATGGGGGAGGAATTGGATACTCGCCCTCGCCTTCCCAGTGGAACTAGCAGTTGGAGCAGAGTAGGAGCAGCCATCGCCTTGCGGCGATGGCCTCTCAGAGTCTGGGAAAACGTATCGTCAGGAGAAAACGTTTTTGCCCGAGGAGGGTTACGAACTCTCACTGTAGGTAAGGGTCTGCCGCCACCTGTGAACGTCGTCTGGGTGGGGCTGATCGACACCTGAGGAGGAGAGCCTATACCGTCCTCCGACTCGTTCCAGTCCTCGTCGAGGTCGAAACCTCTCAGGAGGACCGAAGGAGTATTTAAATACGGTGTCCGAAGACACGTAGAAACGCCGCTGTCGCAGTAGAGGAGGTGGAAGTAGCTTGATCGACCGGCCAGAACTGAGAGAGCCTTCTTGTCCGGAGACGAGAGACTCTGGTTCAAGACAGAATCGGTAAGCTCCGATCGGCGGCATACCCACCGTCGGTTTGGGTTCCCTCTCGGGCCCCAAAAACGACTCGAGCAGAGACATGGCTCTGCTGGTGGGGAGCGGCGATCCTTCCCCCCGGTCGTTGTGCTGACGAATCAGTGCAATAACCTGGGTAAAGTTACTCTGAATCTCGGAAGTTACAGCGTCTTGAGGAGTAGGACCGTCCAGTCCCTCCAACAAGAGCAGCTCCCAGGACCCTCCTCCTTCAGAAGAAGGACCAGCAACAGATCCCTGACGGTTGCCTCCAATCACTTGCGCGTACGTCCTGGTTGGTCCTAAGACCAACCTGGCACGTGCGTGGCGTCGACGGGATCGTGAGCGGCGCATCTCTCGATCACTCCTATATACCTAGCTCTTCCTGGCGTATGCCGAGGAAGTTGAAGGTATCGGAGAGACAGAACTGACGCTACCCCTCTCCCCCTGACGGTCGCCTCCAATCACTTGCGCGTACGTCCTGGTTGGTCCTAAGACCATACGTGGCACGTGCGGCGTCGTGACGGGATCGTGAGCGGCGCACCTCTCACGATCACTCCTAGCTACCTCGCTCTTCCCGGTGTACCCGAGGAAGTTGAAGGTAGTGGAGAGACAGACCTGACGCTCCCCCCCCGCCCCCCGCCTCGCTGGCAGGACCAGCGTACGTGGGGGGCTGCAGCGATCACCAACCCGCGGTGGGGATCGATCTGCAGGCCTGGCCGTGCCGCTCACCCTGTGGCGAGCGGCTCGACTGAGCACGTCGACCCCGGTCCCGTGCGTCAGACGAGCTGCTGCTGGTCACGTATCCGCGGATCCCTGTGGGAGCGGCGGTCAGGTGACCTGCAGAGCTCGCTTTCGCCGTGAGACCGGTGAGCGTCCTCGTGGCACGTCAAACCGCTGGTACCAGCCGAGGCTGGTACCGTCGGTCGAGGGGACCTGGGGGACCTCTTCCCAGCCTCAACCCGTGGCCCGGTCAGAGACCGTCACGTCCACCCGAGGTACCGGCTGGTCGCTGCGAGAGCGGCCGCTGGCCTGGCGAGAGTCACCTGAGCGGCTCTCGACAGTCTTCTGCTCCGTGCCTCGGTCATGACGCTGAGCGAACTCAGGCGTCTTAACTTTGGCTGCACGGTCACCGAAGGAGATCGTACACTCGGAACTTCTCGCGGACGAGAAACCGAGCCGGTACCTGGCTTAGCAGCAGAGCTGCCAAGACCAGGCGAGGTGTACCAGCGGTAGCCAGCACACCCTTGGTCCCCGTCTTCTTCTTCTCAGAAGGGGAGACGGGCCCGTTCCCGAAGGAACAGGAGGACCAGCAGAAGAACCCCCCGTCACACCGGAATGTGACGAGCCCTTCGAAGTTCCCGAAGGAGTCTTCTTAGGGGGAAACAAAACCCGGTTACCAGCTGGTCGCTGCGAGAGCGGCCGCTGGCCTGGCGAGAGTCTCTGAGCGGTTCTCGCCAGCCTTCTGCTCCGTGCCGTGGTCTTGGCGCCGAGCGAACTCTGGCGCCGAAACTTTGGCTGCACGGTCTCCCGAGGGAGAGCGTACACTCGGGATCTCCCGCGAACGAGAGACGAAGCCGGAATCCTGGCGTAGCGGCATCGCCCGCTAGCACCAGGCGAGGAAAGTACCAGAGCTAAACGATACTCCTCTGGTCCCCGTCTATCTCTTCCTTACGGAAGGGGAGACGGGCCCCGCTCCCGAAGGAGCAGGAGGACCAGCAGAAGGACCCCCCGTCCCACCGAGGTGGGACGGGCCCTTAGAAGTTCCCGAAGGGGAAGAGGCAGCAACAGAACGAAGATGACACCTTCCTCTTCTCGTCAGCTCACGCAGGGACAGTCGTCAGGTCCTCCATCCAGGCCGAGTCGGGCCTATTGCCGAAGCAAACACGGCCCGACTGCACCTGTCCGGAAGGACCTGGGACTGGGGAAGACACACCATGGGCAGGACCAGCATGGACAGGCGCAGGAACCAGGAGCGACAGGAACAGCAACCAGCTCAGGAGTGGCAGGAACAGCGGCAGCGGTAAACACAGAAGGGACAGCCAAGCCAGTAGCGGGAACCACATCAGCGACAGGTACGGCAGGCCCAGCCATCGCCTCGTAGAATCATCGGCAGCCAGCGTGGTACTGGCGGCCGGTCCAGGGGCGAGCTGCTGGAACAGCGGAAGTCTGGGCAGGCAACACGAAGAAAACACAGGCAGCGGCGGCATACCCCTCCTCGGTACGGCGGCGACCGGCCCCTAGAAGCGGCAGACGGCGTCACCGACACAGCATGGGGTGTAGTAACCAGCGGGGGGGGAAGCAAGCATAAGCGGCCGTGAAGGTTGTAGTGGAGACCACTCCAAGGTCACCGCCCCAGACCTCGCTAGACTCTGCAGCAGATCGTGGATGCTAGGCACGCCCTGCAGCCGCAGTGGTCCATACCTGTCCAAGGTCGTCTCCCACGCTGTAGCACCTGCGTAGCACAGACAGATTAGTAAGAGGGTTCCCTCACGCACGGGGGGGGGAGACATGCCCCCACCCCGAACGGAAGGAAGACCCCACAAAAAACTACGAGGAAGCTGAGCGGGGGGGCAGGAAAGAAGACGAAGAATCGGATACCAAGGGAGTCGCGGGAGAGCTTTCCGACGACTTCCTGGCAGACCTTCGCTTCCCTACCCCGCACAGCAGTGAAAAGTAATATGAAATGAAACAGAATACTGCACTTGCGATTCACTTCATAGAACTTAAAGAGGGAAAAATCAATTCCGGTAAGAGAGCGGAAACTTGATCCATAATAATATGATGCTATCATAAATATATATGAAAATGAAACAATACTGCACTTGCTATTTTCACTTTCACAGCAATAAATCGTAAGGATTAATTCCCGGGTAAGAGCGGAATTTGATCCAAAATTAAATTTGATGCAATTAATAAATGAAAATGAAAAGAAAACTGCATTGCGAATCCACTTTCATTGCATTCTATTCATACAAAATAAGAGGCTCTTGCCGAGCGCAATCAAGCTCTCGGCAACGAACGCACAGGGCAAAAATATAATGAAAAAGAGTACTTACATCTTTCAATTACACACTTTCGCCCAAAATACATGACTCGGCGTGAGTGCGCCCGCCCTCGGCACCGAGACATAATTCAAGGGTTCAATTCATGAAAAGAGCGGAAAATCGCCGTCTCTACGGCGATAGCTCCATGTTGATTCATAATTAAGTAATGAAAATGAAAACAGTGTACTTACAGTTTCATTTTCAAGTCAAACAAACCATTAGTAGAAAACACAATATAAACAAAGCATACGACGATGAAGCGGGCAGAGAGCGATGACGAACACGTCCTTCACACCCGCGGCCGAAAGCAAAAGTGATTCTTCACCTCTCGGGCGCGCGCACGATCGGACAAGCAGTTAACTACCGTTCTCCCCTTGTTCGAAGCTTACGACCGTCCCAGCTGCCGCTAGTTACTTCCTATTGTTAAAGGACCGAGGGTTTGTATACGTATCGGAACAAAACCGTCATTAACCGAAAATGATATAGTTATGATACAATAAAGTTTCATACATACTTACCTGGCAGATATATACTTAGCTAAGACTCCGTCGTCCCCGACAGAAATTCAAATTTCGCGCCACTCGCTACAGGTAGGTCAGGTGATCTACCGGCCTGCCCTGGGCGGCAGGACTAGGAACCATTCCCGTTTTCTATCATATTTTCTCTCTTCCACCTGTCTCCTGCGGGGAGGCTGGGTGGGCCATAATCGTATATATCTGCCAGGTAAGTATGTATGAAACTTTATTGTATCATAACAATATCATTTTCATACAATCAACTTACCTGTCAGATATATACTTAGCTGATTGGCACCCTTTGGTGGAGGGTAAGAGACAGCTACTTCTGGAATAGACAGGTAAACAACATATGTTGTAGGTATAAATAAACCTTGGTTCCTACCTGATAGGTGGTAGACTTCGTGGGTGCTTGCCCAGTAGTCTGCATCACCGTCAAGAAACTTTTAGGCGGAAGATATAAGATCTATGGCCAAGAGTTCTTGTGGGTCTGCCGATGGGGTCTTATCCACTTACTCGGCAGAGCCTGAAAGGACTTTGTCAATGGGTGCTGATCCAATTATATGACAATACACCTTATGAAGGAGATACAACCAATCCCGACCCACCTGATCCTAACCACATGTTAGTAATAAAGATTGTTCCGAGTTATCCCCCAAACTCTTCACAACAACCATAACTCAAAAACAATACGCACACATAGTACATAAATTTTCAAAAAAAATAATACTCATCTAATAAGATATCACAAGAGTTCCTTACTGAACAACAGTGACTGGCCGCCAGTGCGACACCTAGCCCTTTTTGTTAGAAGAAAGTCTAGAACATATCTAAAAAGAAGGTATGTATACACTTAAGGATTGGTGTTGGCTCCTATACCCAGGATCGTATCCGTAGACACGAAAGGACCTAGAGAAAAACATTTCTCGTAGGTCACACGAACATCTCTCAAGTAATGAGATGCAAATACTGAGTTGCATCTCCAAAATGTTGTATCCAAGATGTCTTTTAGTGACATATTCTTTTGAAACGAGAGAGACGTCGCTACTGCTCTCACTTCATGAGCTTTCACTCTCAACAGTCGAAACTCTTCGTCAGGACAGATCTTATGCGCCTCTGTAATGACGTTTCTCACAAAGAATGCTAGAGCATTCTTGGACATCAGTCTTGTGGGGTCTTTTACCGCGCACCAAAGACCTTGTCTAAAGCCCCCCATCTGGTGTTTTCTCTGAAGGTAGAACTTTAGAGCTCTTACAGGACAGAGAGATCTCTCTGCTTCTTCTACCTAACGAGACTCGATAAGCCTTTAACCTCGAAGGTCTTAGGCAGGGGATCGCAGGATTCTCGTTTTTAGCTAAAAACAAAGCTTTAAACGAGCAAATGGCTGAGTCCCCCTTGAATCCTACTCTATCCTCCAGAGCATGCAGTTCACTAACTCTTTTTGCTGTAGCTAAAGATAATAGGAATAAGCATTTTCTAGTTATGTCTCGAAAAGACGCCAGATGAGGAGGTTCGAACCTTTCGGATGACAGGAATTTGAGCACTACATCTTCAGGTTTCCAGTTTAGGATGGAAACCGGTTCCTTAGACTTCGTAGTCTCAAAGGATCTTATGAGATCGTGGAGATCCTTATTATCTGCCAGATCTAATCCTCTATTCCTGAAGACTGCCGAAAGCATGCTTCTGTATCCCTTTATTGTGGATACAGATAGATGAGATTCTTCCCTTAGGAACAGCAGGAAATCAGCAATCTCCGTTACAGAGGTAGTGGAGGAGGACAACTTCTTAGATTTGCACCACCTCCCAAAAACCTCCCACTTGGACTGATATACTCGTCTAGTGGAGGCTCTGCGGGCTCTCGCGATCGCGCTTGCAACTTTACGAGAAAACCCTCTCGCTCTGACGAGTCTTTCGATAGTCGAAAGGCAGTCAGAGCGAGAGCGGGGAGGTTTTGATGATAACTCTGGAAGTGTGGTTGTTTGAGAAGATCCATCCTTCTTGGGAGGGATCTGGGAAAATCTACCATCCACTCCACCACCTCCGTGAACCAATCTTGTGCCGGCCAAAAGGGGGCTATCAGGGTCAACCTTGTCCCCTTTGAAGCCACAAATTTTTTCAGAACTAGTCCCAGGATCTTGAAAGGAGGAAAAGCGTAGACGTCTACGTGAGACCAGTCTAGTAGGAAGGCGTCGACTATCAGAGCTCTGGGGTCTTCTACCACCGAGCAAAAGACTTCCAGCCTTTTGGAGAGGAACGTGGCGAAGAGATCCACATGAGGGGTCCCCCAAAGAGACCAGAGACCTTGACACACTTCTGAGTGGAGGGTCCACTCTGTGTGAAGGACCTGGTTCCTCCCGCTGAGTCTGTCCGCCCTTACGTTCCTTTCTCCCTGAATGAATCTCGTAAGCAGGGAGATGTTCCTCTGGGACGTCCAAAGCAGAAGGTCTCTTGCAAGTTCGTAAAGGCACAAGGAGTGAGTGCCTCCTTGTTTCCGAATGTAGGCAAGTGCTGTGGTGTTGTCCACATTTACTTGAACTACTTTGTTCGACACAAGAGGTTCTAGACTCTTCAGAGCCAGGTGTACAGCAAAGAGTTCTTTGCAGTTTATGTGCCAGGACACCTGCGCTGCTTCCCAGGTGCCTGACACCTCCTTCGAGCCTAATGTTGCTACCCAACCTTTCTCCGACGCGTCGGAGTACAACACTAGGCTTGGGTTCTGAATCTTCAGGGAGATTCCCTTGTTCTCCTTCAAAGGGGGCAACCACCATTCTAAGTGAGGTCTCATCTCCACTGGAATGGGAAAGGCGTCTGAAAGATGTCCGGTCTTCCAACTCCAAGACCTCTTGAGGAAGAATTGAAGTGGACGTAAATGAAGTCTTCCTAGCGGGGAAGAAACTGGTTCACTCGCATGCGAGGAAAGGGTCCCTAGAAGGCTCAACCATTCCCTCGCCGACGTCTGTTCCTTCCCTAAGAAGAGAGAGACTTTCTCCAAGCCTTTTGCGAGTCTCTCTTGCGAAGGAAATACTCGAAAACCCTGAGAATCCATCTGAATCCCCAGATAGACTAAGTTCTGTCTGGGGGTCAGCTGCGACTTCTCGAGGTTTACGAGTAATCCCAACGATCTGATCAGGTTTAGGGTCAACGTAAGGTCCTCCAAACACTGTCTCTCTGATCTGGCCCTGATGAGCCAGTCGTCCAGATACAGAGATATTTACACCTTTGAGGTGAAGAAACCTCGCCACATTCTTCATCAGGCTTGTGAAGACCTGAGGAGCTGTGGACTGGCCGAAACACAAGGCCCTGAACTGAAAGATCCTTCCCCCCGTCATGAAACGGAGGTACTTCTTCGATGAAGAGTGAATCGGGACGTGAAAATAGGCGTCCTGGAGATCCAGAGACACCATCTAATCTCCTTGGCGCATAGCTGCAAGGACTGAGGCCGAAGTCTCCATAGAGAACTTCTTCTGAACAAATTTGTTCAGAGCGCTGACGTCTAGTACTGGCCTCCAGCCCCCCGAGGCCTTCGCAACCAGAAAAAGGCGATTGTAAAACCCTGGGGAGTTTTGATCCAGTACTAGTTCTATCGCTCTCTTGTCCCACATCTGATCCACCATCAGTCGAAGAGTATCCCTCAGCACAGGATCCCTGTATCTGGCTGACAGTTCCCACGGAGTTGAAGTCAGGGGAGGACTGTCCAGGAAAGGGATAAGGTATCCCTTCCTTATCACAGACATTGATGAGGCGTCCGTGTTGATACGTGCCCAGGACTCCACAAATCCCAGGAGCCTGGCACCTACTGGTGTTTGGAGGAGAGAAGCATCACTTTCCCTTCTTAAAGGGACGGAAGGCAGATCTACCTCTCCTCTCAGGAGCCTTCCTTTTAGAGGGCGCTCTGGAGGGAGGGCCTCTTCGAAAGGGCTGAAGAGACGTACTCGGCCCTTTCTTCTCAACTACTGCTGCAGGTCTCTTCTTCCTAGATGACTGAAGAAGCAGGTCTTGAGTCGCCTTCTCAGTTAGTGATCGGGAAATGTCCTTCACCAACTGAGAAGGAAACAAAAAGTCAGATAAAGGAGAGTACAACAGAGCTGCTCTCTGAGAGTGTGAGACCGCTTTGGTCAAGAAAGCACTGAAAACCGTCCTCTTCTTGATCAGTCCCGCTCCAAATAAAGAGGAGACTTCTAAGGATCCATCTTGTACTGCCTTGTCGATGCACAATAGTATACAAAGGAGTACTTCCGGGTCGAGACCCTCAGCGTCATGAGCCTTCTTGGACATCACCCCAAGGGACCAATCTAAGAAATTAAAGACTTCCAAAATGTGGAAGAGTCCCTTGAGGAGATGATCCAATTCAGAAATGCCCCAAGTCACACGGGCAGAGTTCAGTCCGTGTCTTCTAGACGCATCTACTGAGGTAGAAAAGTCTGCTTCGGCAGAGGATGGGAGAGAAAGACCCATATTCTCTCCCGTTTGGTACCAAATGCCCCTTCTGCCAGCGAGTCTCGCTGGGGGCATGCAAAAGACCGTCCTGACTAGTTCCTTCTTAGTATCCATCCAAGTATTTAGTGACTGAAGAGCCCTCTTCATAGAGATAGTAGGTCTCATTTTAAGGAAAGACAAGGATTTAGGCACCTTTGCGCTTGAAAACAGAGAGCGCGGAGAGGAAGGAGCGGCGGGAGTTAACGCGTCCCCATATTCCTCAAGAAGAAGGGCTGTTAAGACTTTGTAGCTGGAAAGTCCTTCCCTACCGCGAGCCTCGTCTTCAGAATTCTCGTCCATCTCAGGGTCCAAAGGAGAATCCCCAGCAAAAACAGGAAGTCTTCTATCCAAGGGAGACAAACTCCTTATAGGAGAGGGACTAAGAGAGTGTACAGAGTCCCTCTTGACAACAGTAGACGTCTCACGTCTGGTTGGTGCATCAAGTCTGATAGACGGATGACGCTTGTAAGACGCCTCGCGTTTGGTTGGCGCCTCTTGCCTAGCTGGGTCCTCGTATCTGGATGACGCCTCGCGCCTGGAAGACGCCTCGCGCTCGGATGGCGTCCTGGCTGGCGCCTCGCGCTTGCCTGGCTCCTCACGTCTGGAGGACGTCTCGCGCTCGGCCGACGTCCTGGCTGGCGCCAAGCGCCTGTCTGAAGCTTCGCGTTTGGATGACTCTTCGCGCCCTATAGACGTCCTGGCTGGCATCTCATGCCTGATAGGCTGCACGTATCTGGAAGACGTTTCACGCCTAGAAGATGTCATGCGTACGGCTGGCGTCCTGGCTGGAGCCTCGCGTCTGTCATGAGTTTCTCTTGCACTTGTTCTGAAATGCAAGTCCTCTTCTACATGCTTGGAAGAGGAAGCTTCATGTCTGGAAGGCGCCTCGCGCCTGGCAGGTGAAAGAGGACGAGACTTCTTGATAGGAAGCGCAACGTCCTTCTTGCGCGTCGGATCTCTAGTCAGAACTCCTACCAAGGAGGCTAGTTGTTCCTGAACAGCAAGTAGGATCCTCTTAGAAGCTTCCCCGGCGTTCTCCTCAATGGGAGGAGAGGGAGACCTCGAAGGAGAACGATCCGATACATCCATATAGGGAGATGTAGGCACAAACTTCGCCTTCTTGATCGAGGAGGGAGCTTCATCAGAAAAGCGCTCTGGGCTCGAGTTCAAAGAAGGTTCTTTCCAATGCCTTTTCAGGGGCCTGGAAAGATCCGAATCCTTCCACCCTCGTTTAGGTGAAGGAGAGGGAGAAGAAGAGAAGCACTCTCGCAGGACGCTTTTTCTAACGCGGTCCTGAGCAGTCTGATGCAAAACAGAACCTGCTGAAGGGACGTCTGACCGTTGGGGATTCTCCACGACCTCCTTAAGGCTTTCGACTTTCCTTCTCCTCTGGGCATGGGAGCTTGGAAGCGGTCTAGGCCTGGGAGCGTCGCAGAGACGATCAAACGCCCCCTCCACAACACTGGGAGCACTCACTTCACTGTACATGTCACTGTCACTATCCTTACCTTTTAGGGCCGCCATTTTGGACCTCATCTTGTGGATAGTAGCCTTCAGGTCGGAGATTTCAGAGGCCGATTCTGAATGCAAAGCCTGTGAAAGTCCCGATATAGAGGGAGAATCAAAAACATTAAGATTAGGAGAGATAGACTCAATAAAAGGCTCAATAGGCCTTGAACACACACCCTTTGATGCACGTCTCACTCTATCCCTTTCTAACTTCCTCAAGTAAGTTAAGTTTTTAGTGTTCCATTCTTCAGCATTCAACCCCTCACATTCATAACAGGTATTAGATGAAGAACATTCAAACCCCCTACATTTACGACATACAGTGTGAGGATCAACCGAAGCCTTCGGTATCCTCACCTTGCAGCCTACATTCACACACATTCTCACACTAACACTTGAATCAGACATACTGAGAAAAACAAAAAGTCAAAATGCAAATCCCAAATTCAGTCCACAGTAGCGAATGCCAAAAACACGATCCAGGTACGTCACCAAAAATCCGATGAAACGATGATCAAATGCTTTGAAATAAGATTTCAGGTCAGGAGGTAGTAACAACAATGTTGATACCACCGGCGACAGAGAAAATATGATAGAAAACGGGAATGGTTCCTAGTCCTGCCGCCCAGGCCAGGCCGGTAGATCACCTGACCTACCTGTAGCGAGTGGCGCGAAATTTGAATTTCTGTCGGGGACGACGGAGTCTTAGCTAAGTATATATCTGACAGGTAAGTTGATTGTATGAAACCCAGTGATTTATGGCCCCATAATGGTGCTTATGGCACCAATAACCCTTATGGCACGAATAACCACAACTTGCCCCATTATGGCGCCATAAATCGCAGATATTTGGGCGCTAGACAAGCCCCATAAACCTGGATATCCGATAACGGAGTCTGCCAATAACTGGGCACTGCCTGTACATGAATGACAGTGAATCGCTGCCCACTAAAGGACAGTCTTCATAAGAAAAAACCAAACAACTTACCAACCTGATTTGCCAGGGCTATGGTTAGCAACAAAAGTCTTAAGCAAGAGATATGCTGTTTATCAGAAGACTCACACAAGGTCTCATGCAGCACCTGAACAAAAACCACTCCACTATAGAAGCCAGAATTCACAAGGTGTTCAAGCGTTTGAAGTTTCCACAAGCATGGACAATGCTACCAAGGAAGGTCTGTGCACTTTAACAGGAAGAACTGGCTCAAGACAGTTGAAGTGCAGTTGCAGGTTGTCTCCTGTCCACACACACCTAAAGTAACAAGGTCCTACAGGTGCGCAATCCATTTCTCATTTTATGCAACTGACAACAGAAGCATCTCTGAAGGTGGGAAATGCCCATGACGAGGTTTGAGGAGATTTGTGGGTTCAGTCACCATGCCTGATAGCATTTACTTCCTGGCAGAAGATGAAAGGGTGGATTAGTGTACCAAGGCAGATTTCTGTGATGACATAACTCCTTGTGAAGCAAATGAACACCAAAGTTCCCACTTCTTCAACACTCCAAAACCGAAGACAGACGCAATTTCAGAAGAGCCATCTCGAATGGCTCTTATCAGTGCACGAAACTATGCCCAACAGGTCTGCTGTAACATCATCATTTAGTCCTTTTGCAAGTTCAATCTTCTTGGCAAGAGCTCCCACTGCCCAGTCTAAGAAACTGAACACTTCAAAACCCTTGAAGAGATTCTTCTCTAAGTGGTCCAGTTCCAATGAAGAGAAGACTTTGGCTGATGCAAAGGCTGTGCGACGAGAAGAGTCGATGAGGCTTGAGAAGTCCCCTTCGGAGGAGGCAGTGACTCCCAGGGAGGGGACTCTCCAGTTGCATAATGCCGGTAAGTTCTCTTGACCAAATGAGAGGGAGGGTGTGCGAATGTATCCTTCCCTTGCTCTCTCTTCATTGAGAGCAGTGATCACCTTTCTTAGATGAGGATGAAAGCACCATCTTGGGAAAGAGAGATTGATCAACCTGAACATTAGACATAAGGAAGGTGGAGGCAGGAGATGATGGCGTAGTTGGCGTGAAGATGCCGGTATAATTCTCTAAGAGAAAGCAAAAAAGAGACTTGTAGGGAGAAAATTGCATGGAGTCTGGTTCTGCATCCTCTTCATCTTCCGAAGAAACAGGAAATAAGCCAGGAACAGTCTAGGCGGGAGGCGCTTTCCTGATATCTATAATTCACGATCTCTGCCAGTTGTTCCTTGAATAAAGCAAGAGAGGGGTCATCCGATTACGAAGTGCAAACTTGTTGCTAAGGTTGAGAAGTGTGTCTAGAAGAAGATAGCACCGAGTGTTGCAAGTCTGCAGTAGTCACAGGTGCATGATGAACAGTAGCGAAAGCAGATAGCGCGGGAGTAAGAGCTGGGCACGCGGGAGCCATTGGTGGACACACAGGAGCCAGGGATGGGAGTTCGCCTGGGACTGGAGACTCAGGTGTGGGAGCATGACTAGACAGTTGCTTAGGTGACAGATGTCTAGCACAGTGCCTCCAGCGCTTAGAATCCTTGGGAGAACAAGGAACAGGCAAATCCCAAGGGTGTGTAGGCAATTGTACAGGAGCAAAAACCGAGGGATCTACCCATAGCTGCACAAAGGAAGTGTGTAGTCAGAGGTGTCCGTATGACGCTTTATTGGCATGGAAGATGCGGGAGCTGAATCCAACATGTGCCTTTTCAATGGACGGGAAAAGTCAAGGTAGCGTCTACGACGTCTCCGTGATCGGACTCTGAATCTGAACTAGAGGATAAGTAGTGCACATCCACAGACATACCTTTCCAATGGCAGTCAATCGAATCCTGGGATTTAGCAACAGGATCGACAGAGGGGGCAGCAACCTGCGGGCAACCCCTATCAGCCTACTTTGGACCTCTGGTATGTCTTCTCCCTGGTGCAGAGGAGCAGGACAGTGACCTTCGTCTAGAGGAGCTGATGGGATGGGAAACCACTTCCTCCACCAACACTTCACTGGACACTTTATCACCACACACACACACACTCAAATTTGTCCATGAGGACTCGAAGGGACGCCCTTATTTCTGACCCAGAACTTACAACTATAGCTTAAATTTCTTATCAAATTTGGAATTAATCCTAGACACGAGACTAGCAATGGCATCAGGTTCAGAAGCACGGGAGTGGGTTGAAGAATAGGACTGAGGATATGAGAAAGATTATTTCCAGGAGTAGAGGGAAGAGCAAGACTGGAGTCTGTCTTAGGCCTAGGCGAAGAATCTCTACTAACAGAGGCCCTACTTTAGGCATGAGCGGCCGCCTTTCTAATCCTATTTCTCTCCAATTTATTCAGGTGAAACTCAAGAAACTTCCACCTAATTTCATGTCTTTGCATTCCGAGCAAGTAAGCCCTCTTGTATATACTTGCCCCCTACACTTATTGCAGATGGTATGTGCA
Source organism: Macrobrachium nipponense (assembly GCF_015104395.2). Classification (NCBI taxonomy): domain Eukaryota; kingdom Metazoa; phylum Arthropoda; class Malacostraca; order Decapoda; family Palaemonidae; genus Macrobrachium; species Macrobrachium nipponense. The sequence continues at coordinate 76,736,175 of NC_087211.1, read as the reverse complement.
TCATAACAGACTGGTTAAGTCTTGCAGCCTTCACTACAATAGCAAAGACTGGAAGTGCTAGAATCCGACATACTAACTAACCAATAGCTAAAATGATAGAAGCTTAAGTTGCAAATTGAGCCAAAATGCAACAGTTGAGAACTAGAGAGGGTATGTTACCGACTTCAGCAAACCAGCAATCATGAACGCAGGAGCAACACAAAAATGTGTTGTCAATTTCCCAGCATAAATTAGAATGATGCCATTGGCTTCTGTTGCTCACTAGCTCCCATTGCAGTGGGTAGGGCCTGTCAACCCTGCTTTGCAACAGTCACTTGTTCATGAATTTTTTAATATAGGACAAGCACACTCACGGAATACCAAGTCAGCCCTACCTTAAGTAGAGATCTGTTATCAATGAAGGGAGGCACTCACTCTGTTGTCAATGAAGGGAGGCACTCACTCAAAGCCTTCCTAGACTTCTTGTGAAAGCCTTCAGGACTACAACTACTTGTTGTGCCAGAAAGAAGGGACAGAAGATGAGGAGGAGGAGGAGGAGGAAGAGGAGGAGACAGTTTACAAGAAGGAAGAGAAAGATGCACAATTTAGTTTCTTTACCTTACTCTGACCCAGTTTCATTTTTCTCTCCTATGATGCCCGAGGGTAGGGTAAAAGCAGATAGACAAAGCACAAGGGTACCAGCTGGTACCTATAAGGTCATTCAGCGCTGAAAGGGAAACTGAGAGTAAAGGAGGTTTTAAACATTTATCAGGATGAAAACATCACAGTTGCACTATGAAACAATTGTTAGGTGGAAAGTACAATGGAAGAAAGATAATAAGAATGCAGGTGTAGTAAAAGAAATGAAAGGAGTTGCAGCTACGGGCTGAAGGGATGCTGCAAAGAACTTTAAGTAATGCCTACAGTGCAACGCATGAAGTGTACTGACAACGCTAACCCCCTACAGGGGCAGCAGTTGGAGGGCTGCCTCCTTCAGGAATGATAGCAGCAACATAAAGGTCAAGGAGCCAACTTTGCGAACATGAACAGCAGAAGACAGAAGGAAACATAACAATGAACTCTTAAATGAAGTTAAATAGTCTTGAAATACAAGGAATGACAGGTAACACAGAACCAAAGATAGGCTGCAACAACTTAAGGTATTCCACACACTGTCAGCCTAACTAGAGCAGTTGGATGACTTGAGCAGTAAGTGACAGACCACAAGCTCATGCTGGGATCTTACTGGGAAAGACCACTGAGCTACATTCTTCAAGTGATTAATAACCTTGGACTAAGCAGGAGCAGCATAAAAAGCAGTAGGTTTTGTTTGTTTGTATGGTGTTTTTACGTTGCACGGAACTAGTGGTTATTCAGCAACGAGACCAACGGCTTTACGTGACTTCCGAACCACGTCGACAGTGAACTTCTATCACCAGAAATACACATCTCTCACTCCTCAATGGAATGGCCGAGAATTGAACCCGCGACCACCGAGGTGGGACGCAAACATCCTATAACCACACCACTGAGGAGCTATAAATAAAAAGCAGTAGGGGTGTCCGGCAAAATACAGACACTTTTTAACTTTCCTAAACTTCATCCCACATCACTTCAAACACACTGAAGTAGACCAGCCAGCACACTCCTTGCAGGGCATACCAGAACTAAAGACCTCACCACTACAAAAACAGCAAAGTCTTTGAGGATCCACAGCAAAAGGGACATAAAATCACCACATTTGCTTATGTCCCACAAATCTTCATTGTTCATTTGGAGATTTCTCTGAACATCATTCAGTCCACAAAAAGGCCAAATTCATAAATAGATCATTATTTAGCAGAAAAGGTTTCAACATAAATCAATAATACATAAATGAAAGCAGTATCTACACGGACTTTACCTGAAGAAAAAGTGGTTATGCCAACAGGTGAGTGGGCAGTGATCTGCTATTCAGCTACCTGAGTTTGCACTCTCATAGGAACAAAAAAAAAAAAAAAAAAAAAAAAAATTGATTAAAGCCCCACAATAAAGTGCAGTACTAAACTTTCTTCCTAGCATTGTAACGCTCGTCATTTGACATAAATCGCTTCATTAATGAATTGAAGATGTGAAAAAAACTAAAAAATTTAAAGAATAAATAATTATACATGCCATACCCTAGGCAGGCTGCTGTTGCAAACAATGTTTCATTTTCTGTTCAGGTTTACTACTAACCAATTTACGAGGATTTTTGGCTACAACTAAAATGTGGAATAGTTTACCAAGGGCAGTTATGAAATTTTCTAATCTCCAAATGTTTAACAAAGAAGCAAATTCATTCCTTCTTTCTTCTGATATCTTTTGAATTCAGGTGTATCAGTTTTATTTTCTGTTCCCTCATATTCTTTTATTTATTCAAGTATATCTCCCTCTGTAGGCTGATTTCCCTTTGGAACCTTCCTGGGTTTTTATAGTCTGCTCACTCTGTCCATAAGGGCTGTCAGCTGAAGATTTAAAAGAAGAAAGAAAAATGTATGGAATCACAAAATACTCACACTGAATTCTTTGTTCTTTACTGTAATAATCCAAAATAAATGCCATTGAGAATTCAGCTGGTTGATGTAAATACAGTACCAGCCCAATTATCAAAAGATAATTACAATGCTGCCTTTTGCTAATGGCTTCAGTCTCAACACCTGGCAAGAATGTTGAGCTAATGTATGAACACATGACATAGAATTTCAAATACTAAGAAAAAATGGTGTAGTATTAAAATAAGTGTATACTCTAATCAGTACCATATGCTCTACATCTCAAACTAAGTTCCTACAATAAAACAAGGCTCTGCATAATGAAAAGCTTTGAGCCAATGACAGGAAGGATGCACCAACACTGCAGTAAAATGTCGGCACACCTCATTAACTTATAGGGCACACATCACAAGCATGTTAATGCAAGTCAATAACTTATTGGTAGTTCTAACCAGTGCTTTCTCTGATAATCCAGCATTTGCCACAAGTCTGTTCTCCACTTGGAGTTCTGGCTTGTTTTCCACCTTTTGTTTGTGATATATATGGGTCCAATTATTACTTAAATTTGAATGGTTTACTAAGAACCAGTGGGGTTCTTAGTGAGGTAAGGTGTGTCTCGCAATTCAGTTCTACAAAAGTTAAGGTATCTCTTTTCCTATGGTGTACAAATTTACCACAATACATAAAACAAAACATATTAAAACTTTTCAAACTCTGGAATGAAGCAAAGCATAAAATTCAAAAGGCTGCATAAGTTGGAATTAGTAGCAGCCACCAATGCCTCACATTCAGGCACACCTGACGGTTACCTGTCATTATGGCAATACAAATTATTACTCTGTCATGACCTGGCTGCCTCACAGCAGCTGGGCTGCATAAACCATGGTACAGCAAGGCTTCCTATCACTTGGTGGATGGTCTGAATCAAAACTATATTGTGAAACACACCACTGCAAAGTACATGTATAGTAATGTATAAGTACGTATATATTACTCATGAACTGTGTATCTATTAAATTTTATGTACCACAATACTTCAAGCTCTTTTAATCAATACCAACTTCCTTTGTATTACTGTTTGATTTATACAGTATTTTTAGACATTGTTATATATGTAACATTCAAATTCGAAAGCTAAGCTTGAATCCATCACAACAAATTCAATTATACTTTGTCTGCTATACGTTATAAACAAGATAACAAGAGTTCCGGAGATATTGAAAAACAGCCATAACTAATAAAAATTTATTGTGACAAATTTCAGTGATGAAATCTAGATAACAATCAATTTGCAAGGGCTGCTGAACTGATTTTAATTTGAAGAAATTATAATAAACAGGCATTCATATTTTTAATCTCTATCATCAGTTTAAATGAGAAATAGCACTGAACTTTAAATCTTCATATATCTAGCATAAAAAACTATTTTATTTTTCAATTATGCTATAAGCTAAGTTTTGAAAATATGCTGACATGCTTGTACAAACAACATTGTATAACAAAATAAACATTAGTCATTTAACTCATGCAAAACCACTTCACTGACAAAAGAAGTGACTGTCATTACTATATGAAAATATGTACAACCATGACATGGGAGAAATTGGAAAAATTACACTTGTTCTGGACTTTTCAATATACCTCAATCACTGCCACTCTGCCATTGTAGCATCCCACTCATTTGCATTAATAAATGGTGTGTCAATATTTGAAACAATATTATCACCACAATACAAACACTCTCCTGCAACAAGGCTATCAATTTCTGATTGAATTTGCTCTCTGTCACCCCAAACGCCAGTTCCTGTTGTGCTCTCATCATTTGATATTGCCAACAACTTTCCTTTCAAGTCGGATACCCTTTTCCGTCTTGTCTCACTTAGGTAACCCAATACTGCATCTGAGAGACAATCTTGATGAAATTTATGGGAACATGGGAATAAATAAAATGGACGTGTTAATAAGGGGTAATTACACTCACAACATCGATCTTGTGCATGCACAAAAGAGAACTTCTGTTTAAACTTCTGAATGTCTTTCCTAATATTTTCTGCTGTTTTAGCAGCATCATCCATCTCATGTTTTAAGTCTTCTATGTGTTGGTTGTATTCCTGAAGTGAAGAACAAATGGCATCCTTGAACTGATCAATAGTAACAAAGTCTGGGAAAAATGGTAAAATATCTTCAATCTTAATCAGGTCACATTCACGTAGGACATCCATTGCTCGAGACACGTCCTGTTCTTCTTGTACAACATGCGCTGCTATCATTAACCACAGTTTTTTGCGCAAATCTTGATCATATTTTGGTCGATTTGCAGTTGATTTTGCCAAAATGGTATCTAGTTTGAGAGCTAATTCAACAGCATCTTGATAAAGGCCCATTGTGGTCAAAATATGTACACAAGCTTTCTCTTCTCCAGCCGATATGCATTCTCTGAGTGCAAATTTAAGATCATAGTGAACACTCTGACTATCATCACCTTGCAATTTAAAATACGGCAATAACTTATCAGGGCGTTCACTGACATACAGACTTATCAAGAAATTATGTACAACTTCATCTGTAACATCTAGTTTATCCACACAGTACTCTATATAACGAAGCACTTCCTTGCCATGTCCATGACATGAATGGCAGTGAACTAAAATTGGTAAAAGCTGCACAGGACTAAGCCTTCTTCCTTGGGAAATCAAGCAGTCCACAGCCTCCCTGGGGATTTCTTTCATAAGCGTTGGAATATGCTGACAAAAAAGTTTTTCAGACCCTTGGTTACTCAAAACCTCCAGTGCCTCAATATATCGGCCATGATGAATCAAGTGTCGCAGAACTCTATCATAATCTTTCAACATTATTGACACATTTACATAATTGTCATGATCATCATGGGATGACAACAACTCATATACAGCTGAAGAATTGTTTATGATGCTCTGACGAACTTTTGGATCTTGTAAGAAAGCCTTCAGTTGTTCATCATAATTCCGATACACTTGTGTGTTTTGCTCACCTGCATCTCGCAGATTTCCTAATTTCTTAAGATACAACTCAAGTAACCAAACAACCACTAGTGTCACCTGTGTTTGTTCACTAACTTTCAAACCTTCCAATTTTTCATGGAGGTAAATCTTTAAAGCCTCTTCCTCTCCTACTTCAACAAATTTTAGCGTAACTTCTTCAAATGATGTCAGCGTCTTGGCAAAGAGCTTTGCACTGCGAAGATAATCTTTTTTCTCAAACAAATCTTGAGCTTCTTTCAGCAATACAACATACAAGCGTGAAGAATCATTACTACACAGCTTTTTGGCTTGGTCATAATTGCCTTGGTCCAAATATATACGCCACACATTACGTCCCTCTTGATCCACTTTGTATTTGAACACTGCTCTCTCTGCATAGACCCAGATGGAACCACGTACATTATCTCTTGCTATTCCCATCAGTTTTCCACAGTCTTCTGGCACTGAGCCTTCAAACACCACCTGATTGTTAAGGATACAAATGCCCTGAATTTTGTGAGGCCAAACTATAAAGAGGTGATATTCACATAAAATCATACCACAAGGAGGGCCACTTCCTTCAACACTAGCTGGGAATGGATTCAAGCCTTTCTGAATAGATGCTTCTTCATGTATCAATCCTGTCCAAGATACATCACCATAATAAATGCCTTGTTCTACCACCCACGCAAAATGTTTTGGAATATTCACACTATGATAAATCTGAAGCCACGAATTTTTCCAAGTACTAGGAAGCTCAGTGAATCTTGGGGGCAGACCAAGATAGTTATTAAAAAGTGAAAGAAACATGGGTCTTTCTTCAAGAGACTTAACACGACCTGCAAGCTGGTATATCCGTTCTGGTGTTGTACACAACACCAAAAAGTGGAGGTCATCTGAAGGACTACTACGATATTCTACTTGCGATATGGCCAATGGTTTTTCTTTGCCAAAATCAATAAGTTGTTTACAATATTCTTCATGCCCAGACTGAAAAAATCTTTCATCTGAAGTTAACTCCATCTCAAACAATAATCCTCTCGAAGTTCCTATGAGGATAGGGCCTGTTACACTTTCCGACTGATTTCTCTGACTCCATGCAACACTAGTCACTAGATGTCCTTTCAACTTATAAGTAGACTTTGGTTTATTTGTTCTTAATGGTAAATACAGTGTATCAACAGGAGTTACACCATCTTTACTTACAATACTTATGAGCAAATGCTGACCCGTAGGATCAAGAAAAATGTTATAAATCTTAGCCTGTAGAGCTAACTTGCATATATCAATTTCCTCTAAATTATTTGGATTTGACAAATTTATTCGGATCAGCGTTTTATTAGCCATTGCAAGGACGAGATGGTGATTGGAAACGACAAGGTGTGTAATGGGATGGGGAGGCGAAAAGTTGACACGTCGATCCAACAAAAAGATGGCTGCTTCTTCTTCCAGCTTCTGATTCTTGAATGCAGTCGTTCCCAGAATGGAATCCCTAAGGCACACACCAGTTCCCTGCGATTGGGATTCATACTGATCAAATATGGTAGCCATCTCGTCAAATTTCAATCAGGCTAGCCTAGGGTAAGCCAGTCACAAGTCTCGCAGTTTTTAGGGACACTTCTTATACTTGTCAATTGAACGAACAACGTCACTGTACAGGAACTTATGAAAGAAACAGTGGTAGCAGGAAGTAACCTTAGCATAGGCTATACCATGGACCACGGTCGGAGATTAGGGTGTTTTGGTCCATAGCTAGTCAACCTTAGGCTTCGGGAGGAGTGGGCAGGACGAACCAATGCATCTCATTCACGTTTAGTTCCTGTGGACTTTGAAGACCAGTACCAATGTTTTACACACCACTGTCTCGTTTCTTATTATGGCTAAAAAAAATTTTAATTCTTATCTATTCTGTATCCTCCCACTTTGTTGATTATCCTCCATGATGACAATTGACAAAACAACAGCTGATCTTCAGGGGTCGTTGAAATTCTACCATGCAGAACCGAAAATTTACTCATCAAGTAATGGTTCTCTTACAGGATGATTGTAGTTTCTACGACGACACGTTCCTCACAATTCCGCTTTCATAAAACTTAATTTTCGGTTATATTTGTTTCATTTTCGGTTATAATTAACTATTATTCGGCATGCTTTTCTTCTGATATTCTTGTATTTGTCTTAGATGAACGCACCCCTTACACACTCGAGTCAATTTTTTAGGTCTCTCATGAATGAAATTAAGACCAAAATAACTATTTAGTCAATAAATGAGTCACAGCAGGCATAAATACACATAAGAACTTGGAAACGATATAATTATATTAAAAAATTTCAAGTTCTCGGAAAGCAAACAATTTAATCATGCACCACGATTCCCCCATCAAATTTGAAAGCTTCAATGCGTTTAAGGAACATAGAGACATGGAGTGTTAAAAAGTAAAGGGGCCCGCCAGATGGACCAAATGAGGTCATAGGATAATAGACTAACAGAAAATACTTTCGTTTTTATAATTATTCTTACTGAATGTTGTTCCTGGCTTGTTCATTCTTTCCTTGCGTATTTCCCGGGTCTAGATGTACTCGCGAGTCTCTTGATAAAATTTCCTAATCTATCGTAGAGTCAACTTTTCAATACATCCCCGGCAATTGTCACCAATAACTCTTTATTATTTACCTGCGCCATTTCCCCTGATATATTGTTTAAAGTATCAAAAATTAATCATAACATTAATTCACCTGCACTAGAAAGGCCACACCAAGCTCGAGATTCTAAGCTAGTCGTTCCAAACACCCACTCACTTCTTAATAAAAGTTTGGGTATAGCAACGGTCTAGGTTAAACAATAAAAATAGAACATGAAAATTGAGTTTAGTTTCAAACGTTGAGAACCATCGCAGTGGGTGTTGTGGTGCGAGTTTCGACTGAATAATATAGAACCTCTACTAAAAATTGTTCTCAATGACATTTACCTACAATTGCCACCTCACGGTGTACGGGAAGGCTCTTGTAAAAGAATACAGTCTTACACCATTGTTTACGCTTTCGTACTATTTGCTTTCAAGATTCCGACCACAATTATTATTCAGGAATTCATATGCAGCACCGAACAATCAAGCCCCTCTTAATGAATATTTCTAAATCTCAAGTCTCAATTCTTTGCTTAAACTCAAGTAGAAGAAACCCGTCATTGACCATCTCTGTAGCAGGCTTTGGTTATTTCTTTCCCTGTTACGGTCAGTGTCCTAGTTACAAAAGAAATGGCACAGTCACTCTTGATATCGTAAACTACTTACATGACAAAAGCAGAGGTTGAAGATAACCAGAGTGAAAGAACGTTACGGAGGCTGTACGTCGACGAGTACGACTACTCGCAGCTATTCATACACTGACGAGTAGAGTAAGGATACTGAATAGGTGGCTGTTACTGTGCCAACGCATACGTACCGATATTGGTTAACATGACGTGAGCCAGACACGACAAAGCGTGAGTTAAAACGAGTACGTTGTTGTAGAGCTAAATACCGAAAGTTGGTGTCAGTACGTTTCATTTAGTAGCCACCTATAAATATGAGTGTGATATTATTTAATTTTCGAGGTTACCTTTTCAGGCCTATCGAAAGGTGTCAGCTTTACCTGCTTATGTTGACGGACTGTCATACATTCATATCTTTCGAGAAATTTCCTCGTAATCTCGTTAGAGTTTTCGTCTCACTAATGCACATAAAAATTCTTTGAGAAGTAGTCTGCGTATAAAAGAACAAATCAGTTTCCCGTCATTATTGTCACTTAAATCTACGATAATTGATCTTGTTTGTTATAAAAAAATAGTAATAAAGAAGTTATATAATATATATTATATATATATATATATATATATATATATATTATATAATATATATAGATATATATAATATCTCATTTGCAAATCTGCGTCATTGGAAGACCTTTACAGTATCAGCAGCTATTATAGAAAATTTTTTTCAAACATCACATAGTTCAGAGGATAACTACAAGCTTTTGCCAGATTTTTCCTGGTGACCCTATCACCTCTATGGTCGTTTGCACCGCTTTACGTGGGTTGCACTTTATGCTGTCACGGACGCTTTCATTTTTGCAAGTTCTTTTACCCCGATCTTCCCCTCGCAGATAAGTAGCTATAAATAATAAACGGAATCAAGGAAAATATACGGATTTGTGAATGTCAGCTCATGAACTAGAACGTAAGTTAGCATAGTTTTCTCGCGCGAATATAGCCTCAGCCATCTTCACCAGGCATGCCATTGCAGGAGTTATCGTATCTCCGTTTGCAAACCAACAGTTCTCAACCACATTCTAAACTTATATATACGTATATATATATATATATATATATATATATATATATATATATATATATATATATATATATACACAAACAAACACACACACACACACACACACACACACACATATATATATATATATATATATATATATATATATATATATATATATATATATATATATATAATATCATAAGAAACACGACTGTGGCAGTCATGTTGATTGTTGGAATAAACTTACAATGTATAGTTTCTTAGTTAAAAGCCTTCGGGGTGCCTTGGTTAGGTACTTACACTCATTAAGACGTGGCTGTTAAATATCACTTTGCAAGTGGAGTACAGGCCACAACTTGATGAAGATGGATGCGCTATACCTACGGACAGAACTCGTTTCCGGAAACTTGGAAGCATAACAAGTGGTAATCTATGCCACAGGAAGAGAGAGAGTTACTCACGTCCTCTTTACAATTTGACATTCCTAAATCCATGTACTTTACTTTCACTCAGGTTTGTATATAAGATACTAATATCTTTTATATTTGGTTTTTCAGCTTGTCAGGCGACCAGTTTTCCTAGATTTGATTAACTGTAACGAGAGCAAATAATTTTTTTTTTTTTAGAATTTCATGATATATGGTCATCATTCATACCTACAAAACGAATCTATCAGATAGACACGGAAAACCTGCTATGATTATTTGGATAATCTTAAAACCATTTCTAGGACGAGTGTCTATAGGCTGGTCTGTCCTTTAGACAACTGTGACATATTTTAGCTACGGGTAAAGTTCACCACGAGATTAGCAATCTAACCAATTTTCATTATCTTCCAAGACCCCTGTTCCCACCCTGAGTGACAGATGAGTCTGGTCCGGAAACAGAAAATAATGAGATCGTGTTTTTGGAGGGGTTTTCTTCTTCTTCTTCTTTTTGTGCTATATAGTAAAGTGATTTTGGTAGATATAAAGTTCTTGCAGTAAATGAGAATGGAAAATGTCTTGGTCAAGATGGAGAGTCTTGCTAACATTCTGCAGCAACTTCCGGTCTTCAGATAAAATGTTTCATAAAGAATGTTCTAAGACTGGTGAGCAATTAATGGCCCCAAGCTTGGAAGGTTTACAATTTAAAAAATGTCAGAAACTTTTTTGGGCCTTAACCAAATATTCATTTTATATTGTTAAGGTTGAAAAAAAAAATCCTTGTGTAGGAGATATGATTTTAGATAAGCTCACAACAGTTTATATTCCAGCAAGCGATAATCTACATAACTTAATGTGGAATGTGACTTGTTAAGGCCGAGATCTATACAATGATTACAGAAGTGAACCGTAACTCAAGTCTCTTCCAGGGGTACAGGCATGACCAAAGGAAATCATATACATTTTTAGGTGAAATATGGCTTTTCTTTTAAATCTGTACTGCAGTGATTTATCTCACTTGCGCAGGTTCTTTCAAGGAACCACGTTAGGGTTGGGCTTTTGGGCTAGCCTGGCCGTGAGTGGGTCATGTCATGACCCATCAGCCTTCCAATTCATGGTAACGGGTCACGGAATATGGTCTCGCTGCCTCGGGAGATTCCTTCTTACCTGAGTGATGTGAGTTGTTTTCTTGGCTTCTAGGATCACTCGACGAATGAAGTTTGTCACAGTGCACATCTCTTAAGCACGTACAGTCTGTTGGGAAAGAAATGATTGTGAGTGTCTTGATTCCTCTGAGTGGTGATGAAAGAAAAAAGATCAGTGATCTCCAAATGCACCATCCATGTACTACTAGGGAAAAGATACTGTTTTTTTTTTATACGAAGTATCGTATGAAGCATTCTCTCTCTCTCTCTCTCTCTCTCTCTCTCTCTCTCTCTCTCTCCCTCTCTCTCTCTTTGCTGTTATAACTCTTCTCCTACTATCATCTACGCAATTGGTTAAATTTGCGAGTAATTCCTTATACTGTATGTTATTGTAAGGGTTGAAAAGTAAGGTTAGTATATATATATATATATATATATATATATATATATATATATATATATATATATATATATTATATATGAATAAGTTGTGGGAGAGGTAGGCTACTGGAAATGGAAGGGCCTCAACATCCAGGGATTGTGAGTGTCTTCAAGGGGAGGCGAGTAGCACATTGCGCGGAAGAGGCTTTGAATCGCTGTTGGTGGACCTATTGCATAAGTGCAATACGTAAGTTAACTGCACAAGGGGTTCATCCGTGATGCGGCTGCTAAACATTTGCATGTGCCAGTAGCAACTGTCTTCCTGCTCTTGAGCCATTTGTAATTGGTGAAATGGATTAGTGTTGAAACGAAACTATAATTTACGTCATGCATTACCTCCTTACATATTTATCAAAATTCAGGACTTTATAAGAACTAGAGTGGGATCTTTTATCTTATCTCTCGCAGATTCTATTCATTGATTTGTTGTTGGGAGTCTCTTATTTCTTGTCCCAGCTTGCATTTGTGTTATCTCGCCAGAATTCGTTTTTTTTTTTTTTTTTCCAAGTGTGTTCCATCTTCAGTTCTTTCTCGTTTCAGCACAGCTCTCTAAAGTTTATCACATAACCTCTTCTTTTACCATATCTTTGTTTCTTCAGGATTTTCATATTCATTTAAGAGCCTATCGCTAGAATACCAGAGTTTTGCTACTCCCCCATCTGCAATGTCTTCCCCAAGTCCAGTTGCTTATTGTACAGTAGCGTGCAGAGATAAATCATTGGGCAGGTGCCCAGGACTAGAAAATTGGCATTATATAATATATATATATATATATAATACAATATATATATATTATATATATAAAATATATATATATTTTAAATTTTTAATATAATATAAAATAATCTATATATATATGTATATATATATATATATATAGTATATATATATATATATGTATGTATGTGTGTGTGTGTGTGTGTGGATGTGGGTGTGTGGGAGATGACAGTAAAAACCAGTTTTTACATGTTGTCTGTATGTATTTGGCAGCTATATCAGCATATAATTATAATGTATGCATGCATGTGTGTGTGAGCTATATATATGAAAATATTTTAAGACTCATATATTAAGAATAAAAAGTGAGTATGATATGGCTTGTATTAATGGCCCAGGTATGAACGGAAAGGCATAAAGGCATAAACCGCTCAGACTGCGTGGTTTTCAGCTTTTACAGCAGTAACTTTCCCTTGGCAATGTTCTTGAAAGTATCTTTGTCTTCAGCCAGCATTAGTAAATTGGCCAATCCATCCTCATCATAAAGGCTGCGAATTCTTGTCTTCACGAGTTTTAGTATGGAGAAGAACCTCTCTACTGTGGCAGTTGCCACAGGCAATGTGGCATAAATCTTCAGTAGCTTGGAAAAATTTGGAAATATTTCTTGAACGTTGTGCCCCCTTCAGTATTTTCAGCATACTACCAAATGCATTAAGTAAGGGACAAGGAAATGTTGAATGAAAAACCTTCAGTTCTGACTGGGCTTGTCAACTTAATCTATCGCATAGAACTTAGACAGTTTTTGCACTGAGTTGAGTAACATTTCGTCAGCAGTGTCCAACCATCTATCCCTCACCGTCAGGCTGAGGAAGGCTATGAGAGATTCCGAAGTTGAGTCCCCATCACCCTTGAACCTCCGCTCCAACTCGTGCATAAGTGAATCCAAGAACACACAGAAGACTTTGACCCTGTAGTAATGCTCCACACTATGAAATTGTTTTATCTTCTGTTGCAGATGTGGCACGGTATTTAAATCACTCAGGGATTTTCCTCCTCCTGCTTGACCGAGAAACCACAGATGGAACGGCTATGTCCATGACCTCAGCTTTATCCTTCGCCATCTTGAAAACGTCTTTGATTTTCTCTTCTCTCCTCAACATCCTCAGATTTGGTAGCATTGCTTCCACAATTTTGTAGGACCCTGACAAAACAAGATATTTTGCTGCAACGCTTGAGATGCATACGCAGTCTCCCGAGAGACAGGGGATGTGATTTCGAGACAGAGAACTAATTCAAAACCTATGTTCCTCTATAACATTGATGCATCTCTAGCTGATGCATCTGTAGGAATTTCAGTGTTACTTCTACCAGAAACTGTTTCAAGGCTTTGATAACTTTGCCCAAAGTACTGAGAGATGATTCTTTGCAAGCCCATCGCGTGTCTGAAAGCTTCTGAAACTCAAGTGGATGCTGCTATGGTTACATGTTTCTCTGAACCTCCATAACAGCAGCATGCTGCTTTGAAGAGTTGGTGATAAAGGCATACTGTTTTCCCACCAAATTTAAGAATGTCACAAAACGAATGTTCGATTTTGCACTTTCAACCAGAACCATTTTCAGACAGTGAGCATGACAGTGAACACACAGGACTTTAGGTCGTCCCGAAGAGTGATGAGAGAGCCTGTTGTATATTATTTTGAATTTTGAGAAAAAGCCACTTATGGGCTTGGGGGACAAAGGGACAGGTGCTTGGGCACCCACAGCGACCCTGCTTTGCATGTGCCTGCTATTGTACCTATAATTATTCGAATCCTGCCTCTTGTATAGTTTTTAGCCTTACAAGGTTTGTTTTTTAAAGGATTCTGTGCATGTTTCTCTTCATAAAATTCAGAATGACAATAAATATTCATAGTATTATTAATGTGCCTTCTTTGAGCATGCCTGAATAGCCCGAAAGGAAGCATAATTAAACCTGAGCTTAGATTGAGTGAACCTACCTCTTAACGATAGCTATGTGTGTCACTTGAAAGGAAACGAGAATGTTTGGGAGACATCGGATGGCGTTACTCAACAGAAGAAAAGTTGGGCTTATTTCAGCAATGGTGGCCCCACATGACTGTCACTAGACTACATTCCATTATATTGGAATTTGCTATGCGTGTGTGTATTGTGTAAGCGCATTAACTGCCTATGTAAGGTATTTCATGCGAGACGCAAACTGGCTTTTTTTATAATAGTTATTGCTAATATCATTCGGTATTGTAAAGTTTTCTATGATTAAACGTCATTCAAAAAACATTTTCTACAATACATCGTCTTTGCAAAGGGTATATCTTTTTTATGTGTAAATGTATAACAAGAGAAAAATACGTGATTACTCTTGTAAAATGTTGACCAACTATTGATCATCAGTATGTGTCCTTCCATTTGCAATTTTTTTGCAATCTGGGATGGAAGTGTGGTGGTTCTCGACCATAGTCCTACGGATAGTGTGCTGTTTCTCGATCTTGTGGCCAAAAATGACACAAGGGTTTTCAAGATTTATTTACATATTCGTATTATGAAGTTAATCGCGATAAAAGCTATTTTATAGTGATAGGATATTGAGTAGTTAGTAAAGAGAATCCAGTGTGTCTTTGGGTGAATGTCAAATTTTGTTTCCTTTTCATTATTATAGTGTATACGTACCAGCATTTATCAGATAAATAACAATTTCTATTTCTTGAATACTCATTTCTTAGACTCCTAGATAGGAATCTTGGCCCCTTTTTGCCATCAGTTAGTCTCTCCTTATTCTGAAGACAGGAAATAAGAACAAAGTGCTGTTATGCTATGCAAGATAAGCATTTTCTTTAAAGTCAACTGCTCTCATTTAATTGATGAGGTATCTGGAGTTCGAGTCACTCATTATGCGCGCTATTGTATGAAAATGCGATTTAGTTCACATTTCTTGAAACATCGTTCTAATCAAAGTGAAAATAAAGTTTAGACTTAGAGTGATTTCAAATTCCTAAGTCGTTTTTAGAATTCACATTCATCGTAGGCCTTCAATGGAAATGAATGTCAGATGTTCTAGCAAGGAAAATTCGTTATTTGTTGCCACCTGCAGAGACTATTATTGAATCCCACATTGCTAAAGCTTTGCAATTAAATCGTTTAGACTGTCTAAGAACCACTTCTTCACAAAGACACTGAATGACCATGTGGTATTGCCTTCTAAAAGTTTATTTCTACCTGACATTCCATCTCCGTATAGTGCTACAAAATGAAGTTTTACTACTTCTTGTTCCAAGAATCTAACTATATTCATCTACAACTCTGGTTTTGATGATTTAGCTACGCCTAATCCAACAGCTTTTAATCCATAATCGAATTTGTGTCTCCTTGACGATATCATTTGTGTATCAAAGCAACACCGCGCTAAAATTCAGCAGGACAGATACAGCTTTGATGCTTGATGATGTTCCGCTTAGCTTTAGAGGATCCTCCTCATGTCCTGTTAATCCTACACTGCTGCCTTTGCTCCCATCATCTGAGTATGACTGCTCATCCTTACTTGAGATCAGTTCATTCTTACTGAACTAGAACACTCAGTAGAGAGATACATATGTCCTTGAATTCTGGGGCAACGAAAAAAGAAATGGTTTCCATGACTTCAGATCATCAGATGTTCCTCAGTGCCCACCACTAGTTGATCCCCCATTATTATAGTGTATACGTACCAGCATTTATCAGATAAATAACTATTTCTATTTCTTGAATACTCATTTCTTAGACTCCTAGATAGGAATCTTGGCCCATTTTTGTCATCAGTTAGTCTCTCCTTATTCTGAAGACAGTAAATAAGAACAAAGTGCTGTTATGCTATGCAAGAAAAGCATTTTCTTTAGAGTCAGCCGTTTTTGATATATCTCACAATCTCCAAAATCAAGCTAAAATTAACCTCCTAGGTTTAGGCAGTTATTACTTCTTAAAACGATGGGAATGCCAACAAAGATTCCTTATATAGAGATTTCATATGTTCTCATATCCTATAGTAGATTCACATCAACCGTGCATCTGATGTCTAGGCTAGTCCCTTACGACGCTCCTGATTGGCTGTTGATAAGCCAATCACAGGGCTGGAAACTCTCAGTCTCTCTCGAGAGTTCACATAGGCAGGATGTATGTTCCACCTCTACTGATGGATACTTTTGAAAGATATATCCCTCAAGTGAGGTAGAACATACATCCTGCCTATGTGAACACTCTCGAGAGAGACTGAGAGTTTCCAGCCCTGTGATTGGCTTATCAACAGCCAATCAGGAGCGTCGTAAGAGGCTAGTCTAGACATCAATGCACAGTTTATGTGAATCTACTATAGCTCATTCATTTTCAGCCACTTCATCTTGTAAACCTACCTTGGGGAATATTGTATTAGTACTCTTTCTCATATTTTTCAAGCTTCAAACTAGTTCCCCCATGAAGCATTGTAGATGACGTTTCCTTTTTATTACTTGACTCATGCCAACTGATGTTTATTCTAGCTCCTTGTCTCATTGGTCTATATCGGTCAAAGTTCTTAACAGTATACATCTAGCCCGTCCTGTGTTCCTCCTGAATCTTTCTACTCTCCATGAATGATGGCTTCTAATCATTCTAGCAGTCCTCACTTATTACAAAAGTGTTGGAAAGTGCATTAGTTGAAAAGTAAGAATTTGCAAGCAAAGTATTTTGCGATAAAAATCATATCTTTGTTTCCCTATAGTTGTTGTTCCAGCTTAGAAATTCGTCCCTTCTAGATATTTGATCCCTTCGAATACTTCCTAAGATTTCTCTATGGCAGCTTCTGTTTTCAAGTATCTCTCTCTTTCATTTCATATTTAAACACTCAGTAAGGCTTCAGGCGTAAAGAGTCTGTCTATCATTTATTTAGAAAGCGTGCCGAATATCTCTGTAACATTCAATTATTTTCCCATCTGTGTTCTGCTACAATTATAACATCAATGACAGAAAATTAATATTTTTTTCCTAAAACGTGAATTTCCTCCTTCCTTTTAGTTAACATTGTTGGCTCCAAGAGGGTCGACTGACTTATGAGTCGTAACACTTTTTTTTTTTTTTTTACCTTGCTCTTATTTTTTGTATTAAGTAAATTTGGGGAGAAATCACTGGTCTTCACATTTCCAAAACTAGTGACTTGGTCTGACATACGACCTAGCAAACTCCCTAGCATCTTCAATAATTTCGTATTGGACTACTTCTCTCTCTCTCTCTCTCTCTCTCTCTCTCTCTCTCTCTCTCTCTCTCTCTCTCTCTCTCTTTATGATGATACGTTAGCCATTTCCACAGTGTAGTGGAAACCTTAAAGGTCTATGCTGACGATTCATTTTTGTTCAGCTTTGTGTGGAAGGGCCTGAGGCATGCAATAGCACAAGTAGCGCATGAATCTTTTACCCGAAACTGACAACTCATTCCTTAATGCCAGGTTTCCAGCCATTAGAGGAAGTCACGCTATCCCTTACTTCACTTGCAATCTACTCGGTAGTTTTTTAAATGTTTAAAGTCACCCTGAAGTACTGAAAATTTACTTCCTTTTAGTCTTAACTCTTCCCAATTCCACTGACATAAAAGTACATAACCTTTTTCCCAACCCCTGAGCTCCCTCCTGTATCCAAGGGAGCAAAAAAAGAAAGAAAGAAAGAAAGAAAAAACTTCTGTCTAACCTAGGTCTTTGTGTCTCGAACCTAAGCCCCGGAAGAAACCCATTCTGCAGGCTCCCATGGGAAGCAACTGAAGGTGGTTATTCTGCTTGCTAGACCGGGGACCCTAGGAAATCTAAGAGGATTTCTTTTAATACTATATAAAAAAAACCATGACATGCTCCTACCGTCTGTGATTTCACAAAGGCACCGATACTATTCAACGATCCAACCTGAGATAATTTTTAGTCTTTTTTTTTTCTTTTTTGCTCTAATCTTAGCCTCTGTTTCTAGGTGATGATCCGGCTCAGGGAATGACTCTAGTCATTTCAAGGTATCTCAGGTAATGAAGGCGAGTTGTGTATCCTTTTCAGTTGGAAAGTTTTAAACCAAATTAAAATTATTCTAGACCTCTGGGGATTCCAGAGGGAGCATAGGATCCCTAGGTCAGTATACGAACCTCTTTATGGTTTCCCCGAAGGGAACCTAAAAGCTAATGATCTAAGGAGTGGGTCTCTTCCAGGTTTGACTGGAAGTCCCTCCCTCCTGGTCTTCCGTCAGGAGCCTGTGGGAAAGTAATGACTTACTTTAACATCATCGTGATATGAAGGAGTTACCTTCGCTTTGAGACATTTTTCTTTGAGTGCATATCCTTGTCAAATCTAGTTACATCAGATCAGATTGCCTTGGCTTGAGAAAAACTTTACTTATGAAAATGAAAGATTTTCTTTATTCACTTCTATGACCACTGTAGATTTCTTCGTTATGCCCAATAATCAATACTCTCAGCCTGTTATAGGTTTCAGAATTCTATAGGCTTTGAAGCTACTAGTCAAGTGTTCTGGAAGCCTCTTGTCATGGTTCTCTCTAAACTATACTGCAAAGAGTTGACTCAATCTTTGGATGCCCCGTGGGTATAGCTCCTTAAGGGCAGTTCATTGGTCAGATTCCTTCAACTTTATTTGAAGTGATGTTCCATTATGTTCCAAAGGGCACATTATGGACATCACTTTCAGTTTCGATCTTCTCTACGACTCACGCCACATGCGTTTAGCAACGAATTCCTTTACATTTCAAATTCAAATGGCATTTTTATTGACTCAAGTGGAAGTTTTCTTTCTCCAGATCCCATAACAGAACAACTCAGCTACTTCTGAAACTCTAAATTTTAGTCTAGCTTCTTTTCAGACAAACCCGAAGCTTTTCTTAACCCCCCCAAAAAAGACTCTTGTAAGCTTTTTTTTTTTTTCTCACTCGCGAGCCAGCCAATTTGAGCAGTAGATCTGACTGAATCGTTTACTTCTCAGTTCCAGAGGTCCTTTATTCCTGACCCCGTTGGACTGTGGAACTTCCAGCCTTCCGGAGGATGTCGTATGCAACTGGAACTTCAACAGTGCAAGCGAAGATGCAACGGATTACTCCCCAATACTATTCATCTTGCATTTTAATATTTTCATCTATTTATCAATTAAGTATTATTAATAAGTGGGATCTCTTCTTTCAGCATTTCACTTTACCCGCTCTTGCGGCTCGGCCAACGCGGAATCAGAGAAATTTATTTCTGGTGATAGAAGTTCATTTCTCGATGTAGTGTGGTTCGGATCCCACAATAAACTGTAATTCCCGTTGCTAGGTGACCAATTGGTTCCTAGCCACGTGAAAATATCTAATCCTTCGGGCCAGCCCTTGGAGAGCTGTTAATCAGCTCGGTGGTCTGGTAAAACTAAGATGTACTTAACTTTTCCCCGCTCTTAATTCTTCCAAATGAACGCCATATTCTTTGGGAAAATTAAATTTCGTGCCAATGGTCCCTGAGGGGCTTAGTCTGTATGAATAGGTTTCATCTACTGAACATGTAATAAAAATAATGATAATAATTTACCTTAGCAGACCAATAGGCAGCAACACTACTTCAAAATGTTATGCACACTACCTTACTTTTGTTTAGCTTATTGCCTCTCTATATATGCCTATTATTCATTTGGTTATTGACTCATCTTTATTTATTGAATTCATGTCCTCTGTTTTCTCTTTCATCTTTTTGTATTCTGTGGAGACTTGCATTCATGGGCGCCCGCAGCTTAGTTTCCAAGAGTGGGCAAATTGGGTACTATATATATATATATATATATATATATATATATATATATATATATATATATATATATATATATATATATATATATATATGTATATATATGTATATATATGCAGTGGAACTGCGATGCCAATAATTTAAGTGACGCAAGATGCAATAAAGAAAGTTTACGATGTTACATTGACTTTTTTTTTCCAATAGTTCCCTATACTGTTCACAGCTGAATTCAAGCATTTCTGGCAAGAACAGCGTAGTTATATATTGCATACAAATATTATAAAATGCATAATGATACCTTTAATTTTTTACTTAAACTGAAAAAAAATATATTGTAAAATGAAAAGGAAACAGTGATGTAGTTAGATGTAATAAATGCATATATATATATATATATATATATATATATTATATATATACATATATATATATATATATATATATATATATATTATATATATATATATATTATTTCCCAGGATTTCAGGGGAGTAAGTGCCCCCTCTTGCCCTTATGTGCGGGCGCCCATGCTTACATTGCTTACAATTCAGTGGCCTTTCATGCTCGTTCAGCGTGATTGTTTGTTCATTGTTCATATTAAATACTAATATAATAACGATAATAATCTTGGATAATACTTCATTCTAATTCCTCTTGCTTCCTTCTCGAACTCCGTAAACATCACCACTTGAGAAGTCAGCTTGGCATTGTTATCATGTCTTGTTGACGGTGGCACAGCAGACAATGAGACGCAGTTATTTCCTTGAAGTGTGAGCGCAACCTTTTTACGAAAGTACAAAGTCACATATTATATGGAAATATTGAAACTCACGTGGAAAAGATATCGGGTGAAAAAACGTCATTTGAATATATATCCTCACTTTTTTAATTGGAATTGAATATGTTAAAAAGAATGGGTCTTACCCGTCGAATTCCGTGACTTCACACTATTAATACCTCAAAGAATGACGATCAAGGTCCAACCAAGATCCTGAAATAAGTACCGTATAGGTACTAATAGTTCCTTCCCCAATAGGTTGCTCTCAGACTAGTTTCTTCTTGTGAAATCCTCTATTAATACCGCTCTTTATCTTCCCTTGTTATATAATGCTCCCGAGCTCTTGACACTAGTACCTCATTACCCAGAGTTAGCAGTTGTATTGAACATGACATCAATTCTTGCGATCTCAGTCCATGTAGAAGGAGGAGATGATCATTTTATAACCGTACTAGATTCATAACAAGAAAATTAAGACTTCTATAAGTTTTTTTTTTTTTTCAAGCGAGTCTCATTCAGAGAATAAGTGGAGAAAAAAAACGGGGCAGCACTACAAACCTTAAAAATATTTGTGTTTACTTGTTTGGCGTTATAAGTTTGTTTCATAAATGCATTAATAACGTAAAATCCAGTTTCAGTGAGTGAAGTTTAGTTTATGACCATCCAAAGTGAAAACTGTCTCCTCTGTCCGCGAGAACTAAATTCTGAACCGGTGTTATTTTCATCCGAGAGTTGCTTCTTATACAGATGTTATACTTACGAGACGCACCATGAATAGGTACCGTGTTCCACGTCAACGAGGGATCTGCGACTTCCCGTGAATAATGATGCTGCTTCGGAAAGTAACAGATAACTATATTTGCCAATGCTGATAAGAGGCTGGCAGCCTGGACCAACAAGGTCATGGCATATGACAGATGAGTGTGACTTAATAATTGTTGGCTGTAATTCAGCAGACGTCGGTTTAATCAAGCACTGTAGTCATCACAGCTGTAATGGGAGTCGGTGCTTGCAAATAACGAATGATATAGACATTGGATGGTTACTACGTGGCTTGTTAGAATTCTTATTACACATTTTCATCTGTCATAATTAGCCGAGTCTAGGCTGTGTCCTGAGAAGAATTACACAACTGCAGCCGAATACTCATTCCAGCATTTGTTGCACAGAGTGTTCTGTATATTCTTAAGTTAGTGCGTGTGTACAAAGTTAGGTACGTACATACATACTCTCAGTAAATGCAGAATGTATGTATGCGGGAAGGTAAACAGATGAATCACTGCATCTATTAATAATGAAGGTGGCGAGAGCAGGGGTCATAGGAAATTTATCCAATCGCGTGTGTCCCGGTTATTACTCATGCGACCGTGCGTGCTTGAATTATCATTGCGGTGCATTAATTTTACTCTGTTAATTTCGAATTTCTTATTGCACTTTTCATATCAATAAATGAAACAGGTATAACAGGTGCGAATACAGCTACGGGGCGGGCAATATGCCGCCTGTCGACCCTTCTTGCAGTGATTGGTCAACACCTGTCCTTTTAATAACGCTGTCAGACGTAGGAGTGCTGCCAGGTGTAAGGATGCCTTAGTCACATTATTCCGAAATCGAATATTATTCTGTTTGAATAAATTTATTTAATAAAAGTTAATGTGTGCTCCGGGAGTGTTGATTTTGGTTTTAATGCCAATTTGGAAATTTTATAAAAAAGAAGTCTGAAGTTGTCGTACATATCATCTCTCCGGGATGTTGGGATGCTCAAGTGATAAACTCGGCAGAGCCGAAGGTGTGATACTTGCACTCCCTCTTTTCGTTGATAGTTTTGCGCGTACGTGGAATATTTGTTCTTTTGTAGGTTAGGAAATCAAATTTGTGATATGGGAGGGTGTGATTGTGAAAATTTGTCGTAAAGAAAATTTGAAGGTGTTAACACTCGCGTAGTCTAAACAGGTCCCACCCTTCTGCGCAGACGGTTCCAACATGCAATATCCCGACCTAGAAGTATAATTCCTTGATATCAATAATCTCGATTTTTGCGTTAGGGATTTTTATATAGCACCATAGTGGATGATAATATTAATTTGTGGGGGAATAAAATGTGAAAAGTGTCATTCAATTATTATTGAAGGTAAAAAAAGGTGAAATTTGAGGGTGGTTATGACGTCACAGTTCCTTTAGGGAGACTGCCGGGATATGATCCACAGTTCGAGTTGGTGATTCTCTCAGTGAAGGAGTTTGTGCAGATGAATGAAGATCATGGTGAACGACTGAGATCGAGTGATATCTGGACCATCGCCCGCCATCCATGGCCCAGGTGGCTGCCACTTCACTCAGTGACATGTAGACAGGACCCCCATGACCTAGTGAGGCGCGAGATCAGCCGCAAAAATAGGCAACTGGTGCGGAAACGAGACAGGGCCGCGGGACGTCCGCGCCTGCCTGCGGCTAGGAGCTTTCTTCCAAGAGTGTACTAATGTCATGGGTTGTTTTGGTAGCGCTGGGGCGAAAGGCGACGCCGAGGAACATAAAAGGCGCAAGGAAGCAAACAAGAAGATAAACAAGCAAATTCAGCAGGATAAACAGGTGTACCGAGCGACCCACAGATTGTTATTATTAGGTAAAGTTCAACTTCTATTTATCGTCTGCTTAAAAGCGGCCATATTGGATCTCTTGTATCTCTTCCCTTCACATCATTAACCCGTGCAAAGTTCCGCCCTGTTTGGGGAAAGTAGTTGACCATCATTTGTATCATCCCATCGTCCATTCGCAATGACCTCTGAGGGTGGGCTGTAGAGTGGGCGGTGTGTCTGTGTGTGTCTGCAGGTGGTGGTGTAGAGGTGGAGACACCAGTTCGTGAGATGACAGATCTTTCTTTCCCTCTTTCTGTTCACGTAGTCTCTGATGATCTCTTATCCCTCCGGTCTTCCTTCGCCCTCTCTTCGCCTGTCACCTAAGGTTCATGGATGTCTTGAGTATGCAGTGTGATGCAATTACAGGCGATAGTCGGCCCTTCGTATGGCTCGTCGAAATCTGGGAGGTTCCTCGTCCAACTGTCGACTCCCCGGAGGTTCTCCTTTTATTTCGTACCTTGAGTGGCCATGTTAGGACACAGGTTCTAAATTAAAATCGAGCCTTCATCCTACATAATTAACGTAGAATTTTGTATAATATTGGCGTGTAAGATCCTATCCCTTTGCTGCGAAAGTTTGTCAGGATACCTAGTTAGTACCTAGCTATGCCTGCCGTCAATACAGGGTCTGTTTCGTGCAAGTCGGAAGAAAGGTCTGTTAAGAAATTTATAGCTAATACGTAAATCCTAGTTTGCATAAGGCAAATATTTAAGACAATTGTTTTGCTAATGTAAATTTCCCAAGTTGTGGTAGGAAGCCTGTTTCTATTGATAGGGCCTATGGTAGAAAGGTTGAATCAATTGCTGGCTTAATCTAGGATATTCCAAGCTGAATTACTTTCTGTGGTGGTTTAGCTACTAGCTAGTATCATTATCATTCATATCCGTATTTGGAGGCCCTCATTTGGTCAGTTCAAAGGGCCAGGTAATTCATCAGTCAATTTTGTGTTTGCATCCAAAGCTTGTTCTCCTACCAATGTCCTGAATAACCTAGATGACCTGTCCTAGCTTTATTTTAGTGTGTGCGTTTCTAGTGTCTTTTCTGTTCTTGAGGCTGCTTATCATTTATGCCTACATACTAGTAGTCCGGGAGCTGTACTTACAAGGGTACTAAATGTGCATCTTTGCTTCCAATTGGCCTATTCTGTAGCTAGGTATTGTGGATTTCCATGTTCCTTTGTGTATTTTTACATTGGGTTGTATATTTCTGGAGGAGTTTTTTACATTTTTCTTTGTTGCAATGTACAGTAGTGTCATGTCAAAATACTTATTCCTTTATGACTTAGTTGCCAGTTAGTGTTACCTAGTAAGAATGGGCTTGACCCTGTCCGTTTGGGGGTGATATGTAATTGTCTGTAGTTGAGAGTGGTAGAGAATTTTGTGAAGGCTACCATTTAATAGGATAGGCTTGCTTGTAGTATCCAGTTGTCACTAGGCTACTTTTAGTCAAATATTGATTTGTCATTAATTTTTCGGTAATCCCCAACCTCGTTTGTTCCTCTATAATATTAGACCTTTTGAACTGTTTTTATCTAATTTTTACTGCTCCTTTTGACTATAATTATACATTTAGTTAACCTCATTCAGGTTGTCTTCATTAGGTATATCCAATTCACATCCTTCGTTGTGTTCCCAGTTCACTTACTATTGTTCCAGTGTTTGTAAGATAAGTAGGATTGTTGGACTAGGCTAGAGGCTAGGGTGCAACATGCAGTGTTTGATAAATAGCCCATTTAGAAAGTAGGGTGGGTTGCAGATGTATATATAGGCATATATAGGTACCTTGTTGTGGTTTATAATAATTTTCATGACAGGGTCTGCTTTTTTTTATGTAGAATATTTAGCCTCGTGTTAATGACATAATGCAGAATGAGAAATGAATTGTTAGCCAATGATAATTTTATGTTTGCTCGTATGATTCTAGTAGCAACGAGATATCCTGTCTAGGGTATTAAACCAAATTCCTGAATGATACATGATAGTACGTCTGTTAAAAATATTTGGCATCCAGTAGGCCTAGCCCATCCATAAGAATTCAGGATGTGATATAATTCAGTTTATCTATATATAATTGTTTAAGATGGGGTTTCTTCTCTTGATTACATCTTGTGGCCAATAAGGTATGACAGTAGAGGAAGTATTTAATCGGGTAGTGTTAAATTGTGTAGACTAACCTGTATATTTTTACTATGAGAACTATGATCAGTTAATGAAGTAGTTTGATTAGCTAACCTACAATTTCATTCATTAATTTTTAGCAACTTGCCCCCTAGTGTGTTAATGTGCAATGAGTAAAAGCTAAGGTTTGGGTAATTTCAAAATTGAGGGTAGTAGTTCAAGTGAGTTGTTGAAGTGATCAATTTTAAGTTTTGTAGTGAATGTTGAAATGATCATTTGGGTTTCCTTGCTTGGTCAGTGATCCAGATGCACAGCAGTTTGGTCTGAAGGCACTCAGTCAACACCTACTAAAACCTTTGTATTAAATACTATTCTTGTTATAAACTAAACTAACAGCACTGATTACTCTAGATCTGAGAGCACACATGGAGGATTATTTCATAAATGAGATGACAGCTGTGATTTGTAAATGAGAAAATGAGATAACAACTTTGATTATTTAAAGTCACAGTTGATCACTTTGGATAGAACAGATACAGAGTAAAGGGCCCCATACACTGAATGATTTTCTAAACGACTGTGAACGATTGTCGTTATCGATACACACACACACACACACACACACACTACTCAGACAGTATGAACGATCTCTGCACTGATTTCAGTCTAAACAAATATTTTGTCTCAAAGACATGGCATCATCTCTAGAAGAGACATGTGCGAAAGTGTTATATCGGTAGACAAACATACATTTTTGCGAACGATACAGACAATTGTTCAGTGTATGGGGCCCTTAAAGGGTGGGAACCAATGCAGCTGTGGGCCAAGAAGATGCCACAGGCATAATGTAAGTGGTACCACCTGTGGGTTATTATGTACAATTCTTTACTTGGAGGTTCCTTTACCAGGTCAATAGGCCAGTCTCAGTCAGTCAAATCATCTTTTTGTGTTCGTGAAGACCGTTCATGGCTGGATGGATAACGTTTTTGGCAAAAGTCATTTGGTCTGATGCAAGATATCACCTAAACCTAGGCTACTTACAAAAAGGAGTATCTTTTTGGCATTCATTGCATTGCTTTTTACATTGTACTTTAGCTTTGTTCCCTTTGGTCTCTTTACATATATTGCTGTCCAACTTTTTTGAACTTTTTGTTCCAGTTTTCAAAAGTCAAAACTAAATCCTGTTGGACCATTTTATTACTTATTTCTAGGTTACATCTATTGTTCAAGACTGAATACTTTTGGCAGCCTCTATTATAACTTTATTTGTTTTATCAACTACCCCAATTGTTATATTTACCATTCAAGACCAATTCGTTTTGGTGAACACCATTCTTGGTTTTCCAATTTTCATTGCCATGAAAACATCTTTTGAGCAAATCTCATTATTACTTTGCTCTAGTTTTCAATTGTATCATTCAAGACAAAATTTTATGAGTCAGTCTATTATTATTTTCTTCAAGATTTCAACTTTATCTTTCAAGACTAAATCCTTTTGGGCAGTGTTCCAGTTTTCGACTGTCATTCAAGACCAAATCCATTGGACCCTCTTCCAGTTTTCACTCATTCAAGAATATGTAAATCCTTTGGGAAAACCCTATTCCAGTTGATTGACTTGGTTGGTTAAGTGTTTAAGAAACTTGCAGGACAGTAGTGGTTATTGGTTTCTTGGAAGTTGTTAGATCAAAATATTATGTAATGTAGATGATGTGCATCTGCTGAAGGCTATGCCAAGTTGTCCATAGTAACTGGTATACTGTACCCCTGATTATATGGCAGCCATAGTCAGCAATTTAGAGCACATTAGGCTTTAATCAGTTTTTTTCAGTTAGAATTTAGGTTGAAAAACGAGGGATAGCC
Organism: Macrobrachium nipponense; assembly: GCF_015104395.2. Lineage (NCBI taxonomy): Eukaryota > Metazoa > Arthropoda > Malacostraca > Decapoda > Palaemonidae > Macrobrachium > Macrobrachium nipponense. Next base: position 76,708,476 of record NC_087211.1, on the reverse strand, counting down.
ATAAAAGCTGAAGCAGTAGTGTGAGATATTTATGCTTCATGTCTTTATTTCCAGTGCAATAAATTTATTAAAGAACTTAGTCAGATGTGACCGAAGATCATTCATCTTGTTCGGCTATTCCTTATCTGGGATCTTCTGACTAGTCCGCACATAGGACACCCTGTCCTGCTTGACCCAAGTTAATGAGAGCTTTGCTTTTACTCTCCTTGCTTTCTATCATTGCAAGATGGCCCAGAATTAGATTGTTTTGCACTAAGGAAAGTTCACATTTTGAATAAGGTGTAATTAGTTGAAATATTTGGGGTTACATATTTTTGCGGTAGTACCAAATTATCTTTTATAGTGAGCTTGTCTTGTATTTCGTGTAACTCTATACATCATGCTCTATCTAACATTATAGAGAGATTTTAGTTTAAAAGGTAAGAACAGTTACACTTTCAGAAATTCTACTTTGAGAATGTTTATCATTTTAACTAATTTTCTTGTGGTTGCTTGTTTTTGTTGTTACACTGCAATTTTCTGCACAGGAAATCCAATAAATGCCATGTGTCTGCATGACATCTAGACAACGTTCTAAATAAGTAGTTAAACCCAGTCTTCACCCTTCAGCATGGTTGTTCTCGAAAAAGGCCATGTTGTTAGAGTAAGAAAAAAATTGATGGTTGAAATTTAATGTAGCTTGAGATCATGTTGAGAGTTTTGTTTAGATTCCATTCTAAATATCTTTTATCCATTATGAACTGAGTTTTCTTTTCTTTTTTTTCCTTAATATACTTTGAAGATCTCCAGCCATATCAAATTCTGAACAGTAATCCCTACCAATTGAGCCCAGTTTAGTTTGTTATTTACTCGGTCTTTTTTAATTATATGCTCTCTGTTCAAGGAATTCTTTGAGTACTGTTGTAGTACATGGTTTTTTTGTATTCACAAGCACTGTACAGTACTTACACCTTGTTCTCACTCACAGACCTGTTGCTTAAACCTTTTTATGGCATCTTCCTCACCAAAAAACATCTTGAAGAGGATATGGTGCAGTACAGTCATTTTAATATATACTGAATTAAGTCTGGCATCTATAATTCAGCAGTAACAAGGATTAAGACCACACCCCTTCAGTACAGCCTCAAATCTCCATCTTCTTAATGGACAAAGTCTTTTTCAGCTGTTTGGCAGCTGGTGGTGGATTTTAAATAACCCCCTCCCCTGATGAAAAAATGTACACACATTTACAGCAAATCCTGAAAAGTGTAGGACAGCCACTTCTGATAAGATCATGTTAGAGTTCAGTATGTATGCAGTGTGTCGCAGGATGAAGAGCAATAGGATTTGAGTTTGAGTCAGACTGCAGATAGCCTACCCACACCAAAGTTGTGTAGGTTGTGTCCCTTTACCCCTCCCAACCCTCTATGCATCAGCAATCTAATCTGCTCATGGCATTTGTAAGGAGGCAACCAGCAGACACACATAGTGTTTGGGATTTTCTTCACCCTCATCCACACTTGCAATTTTAAGTGACTAAATATGTGTACTAACCAAGTCATACTGGAAAAAGGATGGTTAAAGGCCTGGTTGGTATGGAAAAGTGGGATAAAGTGATATTATAAGGAATAACATAGGTCCATCTTGATGTCTGAATAACTTCATTAATTTCATATCTTCTTCTTCTTCTTCCTAGCTTAAACCCATTTTTATATGGGGTCGCCATTACGAATGAGTAGTCTCCATCGATTTCTGTCTTGTGCCTCGTTCTCATTTATACCTTTCAATTCCATATCTTCCCTTACACAATCACGCCATCTCTTTCTTGGTCTTCCCTTCTTCCTTCTACCCCGCACTTCCATTTCCATCGTATGTCTTCCAACATGACTTTCCTCCCTTCGTAACAGGTGTCCATACCATCGAAGCCTTCCTTCCTGTAATTTCATATCTATGTGATCTTTATTAAATATGGGAAGCCGCTTGAACTCTCTTGCAGTGTAAGAAATGCACTGGTTGAATTTGAATTGATTTCCTTGAAACATTCACCAACTTTGTTTTGGTGTATAGGAACAGAATGTCCTTTGGCTGGTAGTTTCACGAAACAAAATTAAGTATTTTGTATTTCCTTGGCCCCTGTGAATGTAGAGGGCATTGGTACTTGAGCACATACTGTTGTCTTTTTATATCAATCCATCAGGAGTGGACTACTTGAGCAGCTGGCAGTTACCTGCAGACATGTATGTGTGTTTGCAGCCAAACACTGACCACATTATTTGTCCATGAAGAATAGCCTATCCACTGTGTTCCTTACTGATGAGTATGCTCTGATTGAAGTTAATACAATAAAAGCAGTAAATATATTTGATAGCATTTTCAAGAAGGGAAGTATCTATTTCGTTAGCTGTTGTAAATTTTATTTATATTTCTGCATATTTTTTAAACCAGATGCCAAAAGTAAGCATAGGGTGTTGTTTGAGCATAACATTCTAATTTAATTGGTAAGCTTAGTATTTACAAAATGAACAAGGTAAAGGATATTACCTGGGTGTAGGTGTGGGTGTACTGACAGCTCAAAATAGAAAGAAAATGCCCATGTACAGCCTTAAATGACAGCCTGAGTGACAGCTCCATAAGACATTAGAGTGCTGTTTTGTAATGTACATACTGTATATGCTCTTTATATACTTTTCTCAGATTATCTTGACAGTTCTAAAACCGTCATTCTGTGGTCCAGAAACTTCCATGGTTCGGCTCTTATTTTGAATTGGCCGCCATTAGTTCGTTGTGTGGCCATGAGGGCAGTGCCACATATTGTTTACAGCTTTTCTTAGAATCTGCAGAATATCTGACTTCCATGTCCTAAATTTAAAATTTTCATAGTCATCACTATTAGTTTCTTCGTCATTCATTTTTATTGTGTAGGGTAGTGAGGTGACCAAAATGAAGATTGTATTTCAGCAATCACAATTGCATTTGAAAGTTGCTGTAAAAAAATAGATAAATAAATGAACACGGCCATCTATTGTGGAAAATTAGAAATAAACATTCGCTAACTGAAGGAGGATAGATAACCTTTTCTAGCATGTATAAAGATTTATGCTTCAACTTCTTACCTTTATCATCATCTGATCTCATCACTTACAGCAGCTGCTGTTATCTGTATGGCATCCTGAGATCAGTTGATGCTAGAGGTAAGAAGTGCAAGCATAAATCTTTATCTATGCTAGAAAAGGTTTTCTATCCTACCCCCTTTAGTTAGTGAATGTTTAGTGTTCATTTTCCTAAATAGATGGCAGTGTGCTTTGTTTACTTTTTTGACGGCAACATACAAATCCACTTGATGATCACTGAAATTCATTCTTTATTTTGGTGATCTCATTATCCTCTACAGTCAAAATAAATGACAAAGAATCTTATACTAGTGATAATTAAGATAGCAAAATTAGGAGATGAAAGTCACCGATAATATTCTGCAGAATATGAGAAAAGTTAAGTTGTTGACTTAAAATAAAAAGTGGTATTAGAAATTTGCTAAGTCCGTAACTAGGCTAGACGATGTTTACATAGGGGCTTTATTTTTTAGGGGTGTGTTATTCTATATTCCAGGATTTTATGTGGTCAGTGTGTGGCCTGGTCCCATGATTCCCAGATTTAAGAAGTTGGATTGTGTCTTTCTAGTGCCCTTTACAAAGCCTAATTAGTTAATTTTTAATTATATGTACTATAAGGTACTGCACATGATCATGTTTTTCCCAGGCTAAGGTTTGGTTCAGTTGTTTTTAGGGTTGACTTGACATGATGTAAGCCATGAAAATGAGATAGTGCAGACTACACTTGTAACTGTTGTTTCCCTTTTTTTGTTCCTATAAATGGGAGTTAGACTCTAGCTTTATTAAATCAGTCACCATGCTGTTCTATATTTGTTAATCGGCATTGTAGGTAAACTCAAGCAAAACATAATTAATTAGCTATTTTTGAAAAGTGCTCAGTGTCATGTTCTGCTCTGATAAATATGTTGAACATACGTACTTGGAAGTGATGAAGCATGGCATTGTACTTTGTCATAAGTACAGTGTATTGTGTAGAGACAGGTGTTTTAATAGTTGTAACCTTTTGTGTTTGTATCATGAAGGAAGTGAATAGATGATCTTAACCTGCTAGATAACAGCAGCCTCCCTGGCTCTTTATTTTCTGATAGATTCGCTGAAAATGATGGTTCTTTTTGCCCAGCTTTTAGTTTTGGGATGTATAGATCATTTAGGAACCTATCTTGTTTAGTGTAACAATAATTATTTCAACAGGTAACATTTTTGCTGAATATTGTCTTTATGCTTAGAGGAATAGTGAGTACTACTCATATCACAGAGGGACAATATCGTCATGCTCTTGAAAGGACGTGTGTCACCTTGTCTTGTACCAAAGCCCTTTCATTCTGCCTTTTCTCTGAATGTAAAATTGGGAATCGTCTTAATCTGGGAGTGTTATTAATGGTAATGCCTATAAGTTAGAGGGGCTGTACTGTTTATTTCCTCATGAGCTAGAGAGGCTGAAATGTTTCGTGTACTAGTCGCCATGCCTCGCTTTTCCGACTTAAATTGCTGTTTGTTTACAAACAGTATACATATTCAGTTTTGTCAGGCTTCTGCTCCTCTTGGTATGAGAGGCAATGAACAAGCAGGTGCAAGAGCCAAATACTACTATATAACAAAACTGACTAGTATTGATTATCACTCATTAAACTGAATAAAATTGATGATCCCTCAGTTTCTTGTACTGACATAAAATTATCTACTCAGTCTTTTATTTAAAAAAAAATGGCAAAGTGAATGATTCTTTCTTTTGAGAACTTACAATATCAGATAATCAATCCATTGGTGAACTTTGATCATTATCATACCAGGGAAGTCATGGGTTTCATACTAGGCTGTGAGTAGACTGAGATTATGCCATATTCATTTAACCCACAAGTTCATCCTGGAGGTGATATACCACCAATATGTGAAGATTGTGATTTCCCCTTACTGTAGAGCACTTATATTAGAGATGGTAGCATAAAATTTCAGGTTCCAGAGGAGAGGTTTATTAATGATGACAATGTAAACAGCCTTTGACGCTTGTGATAACCTTTTTATCTATTACGTACTGGACTAGTTTATCAGTAATTTTATCACCTTTATCATTTGACCGTTTTCTATTACAGCACTGAATAACCAGATAGTTCCAATGCCACTCATCAGGATGTTTAAACTTTCATATATCAGTCAATCCATACACTGTACATTACTGTATATGTTCATTGTATGTACATACTATATTCTTTCTCAGGTGGTTTCTGTGGAAATGTGATTCGCAATTCTTAAAACTAAAAATATTTCTGAAATTGAATTATGAAGATTTGTTTGATAATTTTTTGTTGCTCTACTCCAATTGTACAGGTATCCCTTGAAGAATGACTTGTTGATATATAGGATACAAGTTTTTCATGTCAGAACATTTGTCAGTAAATAAAGAAACATGTTTTAGATTGCTTAAAAACACTGTTTAGTGATTGGTGTTATTGGAGAACTCGGTGTTGTCAGGTTGAGCTACTTAGCTCTTGTAGGTAAACTAGTATTGCTACTTACTCACAAAAATCACAAATGATTACAACTACTACTTTTTTGTTTTAGGTGCCACACAAAGTAAGTGTGGCATAACAAAACCAAACAGTGGCTCAAGAGGCTTGGCTATATTTTTCCTTAAAACATTAAGATATGATTCACACTAAAAATAGTTATCGGTGTAGGGTTTTAACATACAGTAAACTATAACAAAACATATATGTTTTTGAAAGAAAAGAGAAATCCAAACAAAAAATATTAATATAATCACTATATAATATGCATTTTCTGTAACATGAACTGCTTGCATGCACAAGAAGTTATATAGTAGTGAATAGTGCAACCTAGTGTTTGTTATATATATATATATATGTATATGTACAGTTTTTTATTATTATTATGGTATGCTGAATGGCTTTGGGACTTGAAAGTTAGCAGTGGTAAAGAAATTATGACATTAACTTTGCATTAAAAAAAGTTTTTGTATGAAAGCAATTTCAAAGTTTAGTTGGATTCTGTGCTTAAGTTTGTAGTATATGATCGTCAAGTAGTGATTAAATAAGAACATTACACTTTAAGAGAGATGGTAGTGAAAACCAATTAACAGGGTATTTGGCATATTGCATCGTAACACGGTTTTGTTGTCAAATTTTCATAACATTTTAACATTAAAATATGAAATTTTACTTTCTGTTCAAATGCTATACTTTAACTGAATGCTATACTCATGAGTGCAAAACATACTTTCTGGGCTAATTAGTTTTGTTTATGGAAGGGGGCAGAGAGTTACAGTACAAGTGTATTTTCAACATTACATATTTGGCAAATCTGCCTTGCATCAGTTTCCATAGATACCTGTGCATTTTACCCTATTACATTACTGTATGGATAGTTGCTGTCAGCAGTACATAACTATGCATTTGTTTGAAGGGAGAGAGAGAGAGAGAGAGAGAGAGAGAGAGAGAGAGAGAGAGAGAGAGAGAGAGAGAGAGAGAGAGATATCTTACCATCAGGTGCAATTGTGATAGGCTATGATACATTTTTGGTAAAAAAATAAGGCCAATACATTTTTGCTAAATGTTGTGTTTGTATTTTTGTTGATGAATGGCTTTATTATTTACTACCCATTTACTGTGCTGCATGTTAAACTATGCACATATTATATTGATCCTTCAATATTGTTTTATATATACATATATATATATATATATATATATATATACTATATATATATATATATATATATATATATATATATATATATATATATATATGGAAATAGAGATAAACTAACTAGATTAGAATCTCGTAAGCTTTCTCTCTCAAGTTTCAGGTTTTTCAGTTAGCTAATTGTTTGCAAGACAGTTTGTGTGTTTTTGCATAATTCATGAAAGTGGCTGTGTGGAAAGAGAGAGAAGACTGCGTACTGCAAATAAATATTTAAGGTTTTGATGTTCTATCTTATATAATTATGTTTTTTAACCAGTCATTAAATTTAAATAGTGTGAAATTATTTTATTGGACTTTTGTACTGTAAGAAGCAGTTGTGTTCTTGAGTACACATATAATTATAGTAGTTCTTTAGGGTAATACTTCAGAACAATGTGGCACTCTCACTATCTAGGTGCATTGTGTGTGGATATTTTGTTATTGGCAATTACTTTCAACTTAGGTTTTCTTTAACCATTATGTAAGGTTGCTACTCTGTCTTATAGAGATATTTTGTTTGAAGTTTCTGTCTTTTAGAGACATTCTGGTTGAAGTTTATTTCAGATTTATTTTCCTTGCTATTGTCAATGTTGGTGGTTCTGCTTATTTTTTGTATCATGCAAAGGTGTTTGTCATATATTTAGTTTCTTGCAAATTATTTTGAATTAAAGACATTCCAACCTCTTAAATTGTGCACTGTAAAGTTCTTGATGGGTGTGAATTGAAGGATGTTGGGTACTTGCATTCAGATTAAGTTCCTTTAAATGGTTGCTAGTGTGACAGTATTCGATGTTTTATTAATAGTAATTCATTTATTATTTTACTTATTGTTTTTTGCCATCCAGTATCTTAATATGGATTTCATATAAATGACTGAGTGCTCACTGAGATTATGAGCTTTAGTTCATGCTGCATAAAGATGTTCCATAAATGTGATCATCCTTTTGCATTCAGATCTCCCCTGACTATGCATACAGCCCACCACACAAAGCATGTTATGTATTTGATGCCAAGTCTTGCTAGTTCATTTGTGAGATTCAGAACCACCTAGTTTTATTAAAAGTTTTGTTTTTTATGACCAATTTGTGGTGAGATTTTCCAAATTATGTGGTTTGAACTGATGGAACTTGTGATATTAGCTGTAGCAAATACTTTTTTATTCGACACAATGAGTTGAGTCCCACTTCAAAAATGTTTGTTTTTCCAGTTGTTTAACTCAGCATTTATATTATTTGATGTCTTATTGGCTTTCCATATTTTATTCTGTACAGAACTTACCAGTTTCCTTATGAACTGTTCTCACGGTTGGGGCCCTTGGGCTTGTAAGCGTTCTGTTTTACGAACTAACATTGCAGGTTGGCTTGTCTTTATATTTATTTACTTACAGGATTCGTTCAGCCATCTTTTGAAGGATATAAGAACTCTCTTATTGGTGACCCATACTTGTTTTCAGCGTTGAGTTCTTTGACCATTCTCTGAAGATGTTGCTGTTCTATCATATAAATGTTACATTAGGGAATCTTATTGGACATTCTCTTTATTGCTCTCTCTTAAAAAATTATTGTAGGATGTCATAGTAGTTCTAGGTGGTTTTTGGTAAGAAAATGAGGTTCTCTTATTTTCTTCTAAGTGGCAGTAACTAATGCAGCTTCTGTTTGTGAAGTGTGTGCAGTCATTACTTAGTAGCTAGGTAATTACTAGCAAAATGTGCAGAGACATGAGAATGCATTGAATGATACTCATGGTGACTGAATAAGCAAAAGCTGATTTCTGGATGTGAACATTTGTTCACCATGAAATTGACATTGTGTTCCAGATTGTTTCTTAGATTTTCTTTTTAAATCCAGAGCATGTGATGTATAGGAATTCATTCTGTAGCTATGTATGTTACTAATTGGGTTAAGTTAATTACAAGAAAAAGTAATTTATTGCAGTTAATTAGCATTGAAGAGTGTTGGATATGGTTCTTTATTTTCCTTCAATATGGCTGAAGTGCATTCATTCATTCATTTATAAGAGACAGTGGCAGGTTTTTTTTTTTTTTTTTTAAACTAAGGAATGCCTAGGATATGAAGTGGTAACCGACTTGCGTTTGGTTTGCAAATTTTTTCTTTCTCTTTTCCCATCATGCCAGAAAAAGACCCTGTGAATATGTGGTATATATATTTTTGTTAAGGAAGAGAGTTCTGTACTATTGATATTATATGCCATTTTAGCATTTAAATCTGTAGTCAAGGATATGACAATTGATGAAATGCCATTCTGTATGACGTTTGGTCAGTTAGTCAAATATAAGTTTATTAGCTTATGCTCTCTGCTGTAAAAATTGTTGTCAAATTCCTTAGTAAATTCTTTAGTGAAGGAATAGAGTACAGAATTTCTTTTCTGTCCCATGTTTAAATACAACGTATATCTTGGCCCTGATTAATTTTGGTTAGGTATTTGTCCTGTCTGCAGGTACCTTTCACATAAATTGATTTTAGTGCTGTCTTTGACTTACTTAGTCAACAGTAGCTTCATAAATAGACACAGTATTGTTAGCATGAGAGGCTATGTACTTGCTTTCATTATTGCAATATTATTTAGGGAATGTACTGTAGAGTTGTTGTTGCTGATGGGGCTCTTTTCAAGTTAGGATTAATTTTATTTAGTATATTTCACTGGGTATTCTTTGTCAATTGAAGTTTTAGTCATTAACACTGACATGATTGGACTTTGTATGACATGATTGGACTTTGTAAGGCCTGATATTTGTGAACGTACAGTACTCTATCTATTTATCAATTTCAGCTTTTTTTTTTTTTTTTTTTTTTTTTTTTTTTTTTTTTTTTTTCTGTCAATTGTAAATGGCACTGTTTAGCACAATTATATACCTGGTTCTAAGCATGTCCATTCATGTTAATGGTCTTTAGAACTCTGGTATAGTATTTAGGAAGAAATTCTCAGTTGTTTTGGGTTAATACAGGTGTTTTAGATAAATTACTGAGTAGTTTCATAAAAGTAACTTACCAACTAAGTACTACATAACTAATGTTTCTAACTTGTGCGACAGCTTAACTTTTGACATATGTGGTAGCTCTTCAATTGTTGTAGGTGACAAACCCCACCCACTTCCAGGGGAGAATAGGTACAGCACGGCTGAAGACTTTAAATCGTTTCTGCAAGGTAATGACTGAAATGCAGTTTTCTTTAGCAACTTTATGTTGAATTTGGTGAAGTGGTCAATATTTTTGTAGTTGCCTTCATGATGAAAGCCTCCTATTACTAGCATACAATTTGTAGTAATTGTAGTCCCTCATTGAAAAAGTGGATTACACACTCGCCTACCGATTTGGTAGCCTGAGCTCCTCCCTGCTGTGCTAACTTGGACTCCTAGGAATTTATTTCTGGTGATTAGAAATTAATTTTTCAATGTAATGTGGTTCAGATCCCACAATAAGCTGCATGTCCTGTTGCTAAATAACCAGTTGGTTCCTAGCTACGTAAAAATATCTAATCTTATGGGTCAGCCCTAGGAGAGCTGTTAATCAGCTCTGGTCTGGTTAAGCTAAGATATACTTAACTTTTGTAGTAATTGTAGAGGACAGAATTGTTCATTTGAATTGACTTCTGTTGAATGCAGGGACTGGGATAATGGGAAATGGAATATTTGAAAAGCCCACTTGGATAAGCTGGAAAGAGAGAAAAGGGAAGATGGCTGCGAGTGCTAGAGCTAGGAAATTAGCTTGCTTAGAATGTACTCCTAAGTCAGGTGTAGCTGATTTATCTGTTCTGTCAGCTCCTTTAACTGCCCTTTCCTCATTAACCAGCCCGCTATTCCACCCACTCCTTTACCTGACTCACATGTGTCAGACCCTAATGCCATTGCCAGACCAGAAATTTGGTCTTCTAGTTAATACTGTGGCGCAGTTAGCATCTCTTGAGGTCCTTATGGACAAAGTGTGTGCTAAAAGTGCAAGTGCAGTGTCATTGGAGGAGGTGGTTACTCCTCTTAACCTGGGAGGAGGCATACTGGAAGCCCAAGAGAGGTCTGTGGGTAAGGTCTGAGCAGACAGCTATGGGAAAGGTGTCCGAAAGGATGTTTATGAGCTTTCTCACAGTGCTTCAGATTCCAGCCCTGATAAAAGGAGGCACTGTTGGTACTTTTCTGATGATTCTTGTCCTTTGAAGTGGTGCGTAGTGGTTGCAGACTGCTCTTCTCCTCCTCCCTGTAAGCGCCTCAAAGAGCCTGAGTGCAGTCCTCAGCCTTCCTGTAGTTTCTTGGTCAGACCAGAGCAGTTTTCGCCCGAGCATCTATCCAGTTCCCGAGGGCACCCAGCAGCTCCTGAGTGCTCAGTGTCACCTCCTGTGCGCTTAGCCCCAGCTGTCAAGTGCCCGGCACCACGCTTCTGCCACCCGGACCACCTCTTCAGTTGCCTGCCACAATTGTCCTGCTTCCATGGAGCTTGATCCTTTACTGGCGCCCAATTAGCGCCAACTTGATCCCACTATGGGTATTCTTCAGAGTACACTTACAGTATCAAAGGACCCTCCAGACTTGTCACCGATTATTTCAGATGACGAGTTCCTTGACCAGCCACCTGCTCCCACCCCTTAAGCAGGTCTCCTCAGATATTTTTAAGTTGCTTTTCCGTCTTGTTTTCTCTCCTGCAGCTCTTGCTTCTGCCTCTGTTCTTATGATGAGGAACCAGCCTGTTGAGAGTTCTAGGCTTCCTAAGATGGTTTTGTCCTCCTCGTCCATGTAAACCTTGAGAGAGATTGGAGAGTGGCTCTTGGTGAAGAGAGCAGGGCAAGGTGGTCTTCTGTGCTCCTCCCTCTTGTCTTTCACATAGTTCTCTCTTATGCCACTGGAGAAGCTCCTTTTTTGTGAGTCACTGCCTCCTCCCAAGGGGTGTTCTCTGGCCTTATTGATTCGTCCTGAAGGTCGGCCTTCACATCGGCCAAGATCGTGCTCTCCCTGCAGGCTGGCTGGATGTCCTTTTCTGCACAGACAAAACCATTAGGGATGGTTCCCTTGTTTTCTGTGGGTGTACATAATGAAAAAGAGGGATCATAAGTGTTTTTTCAGTACCAAAAGTTTTGCTACCACCCAGAAATCTGTGCTCCTCTTTTGATCTTTGGATCATTATCATCTTTTTCCTCTGGCCAGAGTTAATGAGATTGCCTCAGATCTTCAACAGAAGTCTACTGGCTCAGTCAGCCAAACGTCCCGAGGAACCAGCCTCATTTGGTGCTAAGATGGTCTCTCCTCTTCAGCAGCAGCCTTTTTGTAGCAGTAGGGCAAAATTCTAACCCAGACCTTCCTGCAGAGGCTATTGCTAAGTGTAGATGCCAGTCTTCTTCTAGGGTCTACCAAGTTAAGTGTCAGTATTCCACAGCTGGTGTAGAAGACATTGCATCTCTTCTACTCAGACCTCTGATAACAGATTGCAGATTTTCAGCTTCTCTTCAGGACGTCCAGAGGTTTATCTTCTATTATTAAGGGCTTCATATTTAGATACAGTGGCCTGGATCTGAGATATAATCAGGACATCAGCAACTTATGCCCTTCTATACAGCTAAGCAAAGCAAGACAGACTCGGTTGCCTGGAATCTAGATGCTGTCAGTTTCAGCCACTTTGCTCCATCTTTTTTAGAGACTTGACAAGGAAAACTTGTTGCTTTCACTACGGCCAAGAGACTTGACAAGGAAATCTCTTGTTGCTCTGACTACGGCTAAAAGAATCGGCAGGATACAGGCCATAAGTAAAAGAGTCTGATTCTCCCAAGGAGATGCAGTACACTCTTGTTACCTTAGGTTTTCTGGCCAAGAAGGAGACTCCTTCCAAGCCCTGCCCCTGTTCTTTCATCGTCAAGAATTTGATGGACATTCTGGGTCCATTGAGGTACTACAGTGTTACTTGAATAGGACAGAGGATCAGAGGTTTCCCCAGTTACCTCTGGTGTTCCTTTAAAAATCCTTTCCAACTACTCAGTCACTCAAGAATTGATAAGGATCTTTTACCTGGTTTTAAAACCCACAAAATTAAGAGCTCTTGCGACCTCGTTGGCTCTTAAACATAACATGTCCATATCTGAGATTCTTCAATCAACCTTTTGGAAGTGTAATTCAGTATTTGCAACACATTACTTATAAGAAGTGGGGACAGTTTTCGAGAACTGCTGTACCCTGGACCCGTTGTCTGTGGCTGGCATGGTAATGGGGGAAAAGTGTGAGAGTTATACTTCTATTTTCCATCTTTTCACCTTGATATAGGCTGTCGAGTCTTGGGGAGCACATGGGTACTGTGTACCTGGAGTACTCACCACTTTTCCATTGGATGGTTAGTGGTTTTTAATCTTGTGTAGGCAACGTCGTTGTTTGATTATATATCTTTTTATGGTATACTGCTCCCAGGGCAATGGCATTTTTTTTTCTAGAACTTGTTAGTCATCGGATAACTTCTTCACTGCATGACTTTCACTGATGCTTTGCTAGTTATTGGGATACCTCTTTGCTACAAAGCTCCCCTTGACGTTGAGGCGCTCCATAGCTATACCGCCATGCCTCTACAGGTGAAGATGAGTGCCAACCAGAGTTATAGTCAAACTCAGCCTTTTTGGCCACTAAGGTGTTGGCCGCACAGATGCCACAGTTCTCTAAATACGCCACGACAGTGATGAAGAAATGTGTCTGATATTTTTTATACTAACTAAATATATGGTAATTACCCTGTTTCATAATAAAACTTCATGTGTTTAAGAATGACTAAGTTTTTGATGGAAAAATGAAAGTTACTAAAAATGTTTTCCTGAGATTTGACAACACCGCTGTGCTGGGTTAGTGCTCCGTTGCCACCTCAGCCCAACAAGGTCATTCCGTGTCATGGACCCACTATGTTAACATCTCTCGCTTCTTGCTGCCCCTGCCTGCAGTCAGAAGACTGAGTTTGACTATAGTATCTACCTGCAGTAGCTCTTATTAGTAAGGTTACAACAAACATTTTAACCAATGCTAGCTACCTCTCTTTTTCAAAATTCCTCACCTTAATGAATTTTTGGAGTAGAATATGTCCATGCATCGTACCTCCTTTTTTATGGAATTCAGCTTTGTAATTACTTGGTAAATTACTCAAATGAAAATGGTATTTTCCAAATAAAATTTTCATGTATACTAACCCAGTAATTACAGAATTGGAGTCCTCCGTCCTCACCTCTCATGGACATAGGGCACAAACAAATTGACCTCCTCAGCTGTGTTGTACCTATTCTCCCCTGGAAGGGGTTGGGAATTGTCATTAAGCTACTGCTCGAGTTAGAAACGTTAGCTATGTAATTACTTTATAACTATATATAAAACATAATTTTATTATGAAAATACTATTTTCATGTTCCATTCACAGACACCTCTATTTCCCAAATTTGTCTTATTGTGATATTTCCTTTACTACTTTTATCAGTACTTTTATATCATATAGTAGTACTAACTGTCAACCACATTATATCATATAGTAGTACTAACTGTCAACCACAAAGAATGTGTGATGTTGTCAGTCACCCGATTATTCTCAGTTAGTATTTATTTATATATCCTTTGCATAACCTGCACTTTTGTCTTAAAAATTAATTACCTTTTTGGTAAATTACTTTTTGCCATATACTTTCTTAGGTTTATCTGTTCTTTATGGGTTTTCCTCTTGTTATCTTCTTGTAAAAGACAATGTTCATTATGCTAATTCATAGATCCTCATCCCTTTTCTTATTTCTCCATCTCCACTTCAGTTTTTTGCAGCATCTTGACAATCACAACAAGTGTTGAATGGGTGTCAGTGCATGGCTTTATACATCAGGTATATTTCAACAGGGATGTAACCTAACTGGACCTATTATAGGGTGCCATGCTCTGACGTTGGGCGAATGGGACGAGGGAAATGTCACCCCCCTGGAGCCCCAAGGCAACATAGTGCTTAGCAGAACAACTTATGCACAACTATTCTGCTTCTGCGTATTACCAAAAAATTTATGTATAACAAAGACGATATCCATCTCCTGGTGGGGACTTGGGGAATTTACCTTGGAGAGCCTGGTCAGCCAATGGCTTGACTATTCGGTGGAATTATTCCACCCACTGAGAATCATTGCAGCTCATGTTGATTTGATCAGCATTTTAATTGCCTTCTTTAAATCTTTCCTCATTTTCACATAAACCATACTCTATATCTTACAATGTCTGGCGAGTTTTTCTCAACACTACTTTGTGAGTTTTTCTCATCAGTTTGTATGGCATGTTTTTTTTATGTCATTTTGGTATAAAGCTTCAGTGTTAACATCTCTCAGAGTGACTTGATCAATGTTGAACCATCTGAGCACAAAATAGCCTTGGATTGGGGGAGTTTAGGTTAGTGGCCACCCTCCTTCCCAATTGGAGGTAATTTGGGATAGATATGAAAAATATTATAGGAATAGCCAAAATCTTTTTTTTTAGAACTACTAGGCAAGAAAAGATAAAGCATACATTACAGCTTCTGTACATAGTTTAGATTCAGGTTTGATCAAAACTTGATCCCAAATCTAGGATTGGGCAACAATTTGGGTCCCAAAGTTTTAAATGTTATCCCATCATAAAACCTTTTCAAGATCAGTGGTCTTACAATTTGATGAGATTAATCTTTCATCATCCTCAGGTAGAGTGGTTTAAGTTGGTTACAAGCATGGGCGAGTTCATGGTATTGGTCCAGAGTTTCTGTATAGGATATTTGTATATTATAGGGAAATTCTGAAATCATCATGTTCACAGTACTTCCAAGCTTAGGAAAAGTGCTCACAGAGCAGTTTGCTTCATGGACTTATTGCAGTCTGTATAGTCTCTCATTATGGTGACCCATCAGAAACAGTATACAGGCAGTCCCCGGGTTACGGCGGTCTCGGCTTACGACGTTCCGAGGTTACGATGCTTTTCAATTATATTCATCAGACATTAATTCCAGGGTTATGACGCCTACAATGCTCATCTGGCAGATGAAATATGACACCAAAAATGCAAAATAATCAGCATTTTAAGGTTTTTTTTTTTATGAAAAATGCCATAAGAATGCAGTTTACATAGTTTACAATGCACCAAAAGCATTAAAAGTAAGGTTTTCTTAGGATTTTTGACGATGTTCTGGCTTACGACGCGTCTCAAGAACGGAACCCCCGTCGTAACCCGGGGACTGCCTGTATATCTATTAGTTGAATATTATAAGAACTCTATTTTCAAGCAATTTTAGTTGTCTTTGTTCTTAGTTTTTTTTTTTACATGGCAGCATTAGAAAACACGAGTGCTGTACATATATCTATTATTTTTCTAAAGAAAGACCAATGTGTTTCTGATAATACGAATGCTTTATACACATGCTTATTCTTTAATTGTCAATCAGTGGGGGTTACTTGATGACCACTACTTCCCTTACCAAGGATGAGTGAGACTTGCATTATGTATAGTTGTTGAAATTTTGAGTACGTATAGTACTAGATTGATCATTTCGAGACAGATGGGACCATCCTTATGAAGGAATAGAAAATGTCTTTACAATATAATTAAAGACATATAATCCAGTGGATTTTTGCCAGGGTTTATGTTTTGATAGTAGTGAAAGGAACTTAACAAATAAGGTAAGAATTTTGCCAAGAACTGATTAGATTTGTATCTGATCTGAATGAAGAAAAATGTTAAAATTACTGTGTAAGATGTAGTTCATCAAGGGTCAAGATAGCAGATGATGGTTCATGTTGACAGTCAAGAGAAAACAGTAGATATAAGATATTTCTTTTAAAGGATGACAAGAATACCGTCAAGTTGTACATAACCTCAGAAGCTGAAAAAGCATGACCTGGATTTGCCCTGTATTTATTGTTTCAGTAAACACATGGAGAATGGAGACTATTCTTTTCATGTATTGGAAATTCTGTCCATATTAAGAAATTTGAATAGTTTCATATGTCTGGATTCACTGTTAAGAATTTTTCATGTGATTGTGTACTGAACACTAATGCCCTTTTTATCCTAGTTCCCCCAGCCAAGAAATTAAAAACTTATTCTAACCCATGAATAGATGAAAATATTCTAGGATAAACATTTCGTAAATGTTCACGTCTATTTAAAAAAAATCGAAGTGTATTTTTTTTTATTAACTGCATATGCAGTAACAGATGGAAAAGTAAAAAAGATGATGTTCAATTTTGATTTCTGAAAGGAAAAAGGGACAACTTAGTAGCTTAGTGTTAGCTTTGAATAATAGCTTTGATTAATAATCATTATCTTTAAATTAATAAAAATGACAGGGAGGAAGAGGAACTGATCAAAACGGCAAGAATTAATGAAGTGCAGTGATTGCAGTTTCTTTATATATTTTCAATAAATGTTAGCATGTTATGATTGGCCATCTTTGCCTCATATTGGTCTTCAATACCAAGTAGCCACGTTGAGAAATTTATGCTTTTGCTATATTAGTTGACTTTGCTTATACATTGTTCCATTGTATTTATAGTCTTAAAATTATTTCCTCAGCCAGTGAAGATTGACTCAGTATTTTTAGGATTTTTTGTTAATTTGAGTTTTGGCTTTTAGGATTGGGGATAAATAGTGTAAATTGAAGTGCTTCAGTTTATTTTCCAGGTTCCTTCTGGCAAGTGTGTAACAACTTTCAGTTGTTGCTTGTATTTTGTAAGTCGTTCCACAGGATACTGTACTTGTCAGGGTCCGTCTGGCAGGCCTTGCTATCTGTAGATGTGGCCTGCACCTTCTCTGTATATGGGGCCAAAGTCAGTTGTATTCCCCACATCTGATGTTTGTTAAGTGCCTCAAGTTGTTTCATAACCGGTGGTACGTTTTTGTGCAGAAGCAGATGAATAGTTTGCATTTGTTGAAGATCTCATCTTATATCTCCTTTGATTCTGTGTTCATTGTCTGCCAGCATTATCAGACACCTTTCATGTAGTGTCCTCTTTAGTATTCTGGGGAGTACTTACTTCATGAACTTGGTTCTACTAGTTGATCTGCAGATGCTTATTTTGGTAGATCCTCTTTGAACTGCTGTAGTTAATAGGCACGTCCTCCATTATGTGCAGTACTGGTACCTACCAACATGATGCCACTTACTTGGCCTTTGTTTTTTCCAGACCAGAACCTAATGAAATTTTTTAGGATACAGACTCTCAGATTAAAGATAATGTATGCAACCTGGGATCAGGTGACTTGGAGAAGTTGAGATATATATTTACGAGTCTTGCTTGTGAATAATTCCTGGTGGGTGAGTTTGCACATGGCCACTCAGTCACTGTCTTTTCAGTTAAGGAGGACCAACCCAGATTCTTCCCATCGCCTCCTTCCCAGAGACATGAAAGGAAAATTTGGTAATTACAGTGCAATCAACCAATTGTATCCAAGGCGTTGCTCTTGACTACCTTCAGACAGCTACTAGCATGACTGGTCTCCTGTGTGGGGTACCATCCTGGACCTTGCATGAGCCATTACCATCCAACTTGGTATTGGTAGCAGGTCCGCTCTGATTCTGCATCTAGGTCTGGTTCTGTATCTAGGTCAAGGCTCAAGGGCAGAGGAGGGATTTACCCTCTCTCCTTTGGTGCTGTCATCATAACTTTATTTGCCAACGATCTGCTTCAGATAATCCTCGCCATGATTTTCCAATTAGTGATGGAGTCTGGTTGTCAGCCTGTTGTGGTTCCTGTAGGGCAGAGGGTCCTATGGGACCACATCAGGCTGAGTTAAGAGGAACTTTCATGCAGTCATAGTGCTCATTTGTGAATGATGGTTGTGAGGAAGTAGTGATCAGTGCTCCTTATTTGTATTCACTCGGCTACAAAAGGGCAAATCAAAGAATTGGTTGCCATGGTGGTGTTGTAAGTGTCCATGTGGTTGGACCTCAGACCCAAATCACTGATGAACTTTGCCTTCTCTGGTATGTCTACCAAGTAAGATAAGGAGAAGGTTTAGGGACTGTGATTGGCAGTGTCAGGAGGAAGAACATTGTCTTTTCTCTCACTTGTCCATGAATCTGGTCTCAAGCTACTGCAGTGCTGTTATGGTTTGTTTTCAAAGCCTATTCTGATAGAAGGCTGACCTTTAGGATCAGGTAGGTCTTGGGATCTTCCTTACTTGCTGACCTGCAGAGTTTTTATGGTTGCTTTCAGTCTATTCTAATAGAAAGCTGACCCTTAGATCAGGTAGATCCTGGGATCTTCCTTACTCTTCCTGAAGGTTAAGGCCAGGCTTGCAGTGGAGGAAAGGCATTCTGCAAAGGAAACCGCAGCCATGCCTCCAGGCTGGTTATACCTTTGATGCTAGGTTGGGAAAGGCCAAGAGTCTTCCTAGCTCCTTCATTTTGGAAAAGGGAAGTAGAAAGGAGGAAGGCTGGCAGACCTTTTCTTCTGTAGCTGAGAGGTGGGTCATTGGGGGTGACAGTTACAGGCTACCTTACTTTGGACTGTTGACTTTCCCACAGGCTTTCAGTGAATTTTATTATAGGAGGGGTATCTGTCTGGTTAGATCCACTTGTCAGCAGTTTGCAGGCATCTTCATCTACCTCGTGTCAAGACAAGTTCCCTTGTGTTTCAACAATGAAAGCTTTGAGCTCATCCTTTTATAGTGTGCTTGCTGAAGAGCTTTTACCTCTGCTACCATAAGGTCTCTATGATCTTGGAAAGTTTCAAGCAGTTTTGCTCTTGGAATGGAAAACTACTTTTGATCTGTAGTCTCACCCAGGAAGCCTATGAGCCTCTGGGACAGACTTGGGATGGGATGGTTGCTTCAATTCTGTGTTCCTGCTAGCCCAAGCATTGACAAAGGAATATCATGTTAGTTGACTGAGTTTTTAGTGAGAACTGACAATAGTACCTGGTGTGAGATTTAATAGCTTTTTTTATTCTCTCCTTAAGGGTCTATTTAGTTGAGGATCATGAAAATCTTGCACTCTGGATATGTAGGTATACTATCATCGCATGGCTTTGAAACCTGTGCTGGTTAATGGTCCATCACTTGCTTATACTTAGTATGGTTAGACACTACCAGAAATTGTGCTTTCCTTTTCCTTTCACAGCTGGAATTCATGGAAATTTATTTCTAATCTTTTTGTCTTCAGTCCTCCATTAATCTAGTTACTGTGTTCATAGGTATTTGCAGGGTTATCCTATTTTCTAGCTCAATATGCTGCAGTGAGCAAGGAATTCTGTGATTTTACCTGATGAAGTGTAAATAGGCACTGTTGTTATTTGTGTAATAGTATATTGCTCCAGAAACACGTTTCAAGTTGACCGTATTCATTTGGATGATAGGGAAAAAATCTGTTTCTCTATAAGATCACAAATACTAATATACTGCAAATGGAGTAATGAAGCTGAAATATATTTCACGGTGGTACTGTATTTGTATTTGTTACTTCTTGTAATAATGTAATAGTTTGTCGTCATTATGTATATTGTAATTTGTTATATTTTTGTTTATTGCAGGAGCTGGTGAATCTGGAAAAAGTACTATTGTGAAACAAATGCGAATTCTACATGTCGATGGATTCAGTGAAGAGTGAGTATTGAGTATATATTTAGCTGTACTGAACAATTTTTATTTATACAAGTTATAGTTTAGTTATATTACAAACTACATAGTAATGAAGAGAAAAGTAATATTTACTGTAATTCATCTATTGGTAAAAGGTATGGTGCAATATATTGATGTGATTATGATACAAAGCAATCTTTCATGTGCAATGGGTTGCCACTCACCTGAATCTGGCATGCACTCTCTAGCTTTCTGTACATTAAGTCCCCTCCTTTTCAATGGCACTTTCACTCCATCTATCCAACCCTTCTTAGGAATTCGATGCCTTCCATCCAACACTTCCAAATTGTCCACTTTGTATCCACCTGTAATCCTGAACCATTTCAAAGCACTGTTCCCTCCTTTTATGTACACTAACCTTTTCACTGTTCACTATTTCTTTCTTAAGCTACACATATTAGTGTTCTTCCAGTGCTCTGGGCATACTCTGCCACCTTTCTTGTTTCTGAGGCATGTCTTTATTCATAGAGTTTATCAACCAAAATATTTACTCTCAAGTACTGCTGTGGATTTACTGCCTTGTCTTCCACTATCCATATTAACACTTAATGCTTCATCCTCCTGGTTTTCTTGCAGTTTCATAACCTTATGCTCACATTTGCTCTCAGCTTTCCTCCTCAGGTCATTAGTTTTGACTAGGTGGGTTGGTTAAACAATTTATTGGTTAAAAAAATGTGCTATCTTCATTAAATACTGTATCATATGCAAATCTGAGTCTTTCCATTCTCATTTACAGCCCATCAAATTTTTTAGTAACTTTTTTTCTTATGTTTTCTTACCTTTGCCTGACCTCTTACATGATTCAGTCCTTAAAGATATTAATGTGTGTGATGTATGCAAGAACTTAAGCTTTCCTTACTGAAAAACTTTGTCTTAGTTTTGTTTTTATAATGAATCAATGAATAGAGGAAATAGTACTTGTGATTTCTCAACTTCTTAGAAATTCCTCAATAACGGGGAACTGGTGTTGAGAACAATACTGGTAGGATGACTTAATTTTGCTTTTCACACTTCACATTTTAAACAGCTATGTATATTTGATATAGCTTTTAGTCTCAGGCCATTTTACCCCAAACCAGTCACTTTCAGAAATTGTTCACAACTTCACAGTTTAAACAGCTATCCATAGTAGTACTTAACACAGTTTAGTCTCAGACCATTTTTACACCAAACCAGTCACTCTCCCACCTACAAGCTACTAATGTTTAACTTTCTTCATAACAATATTTGTCGGATACAGCAACCAATCACTTAGCCTATATCGCACAATCTTAACATGTCCAGATTGCTTCTCTGTCAGCTCTGTCATAAGCTTTTTCTAGACCAATATATGCCACTTAGGGCTTTTACTCCCAGAGTCCTCCCATAAGGCTGTTTCATAACAAGCTTCTAAAAGTTGCCGTTAGTAAATTTATGGGCATTTGAAGTAATGAAACCTCATTCCCGCCCAATTTTTAAAACAATGACGTTATATTGATACTCGCCAGGAGGTAATCTGTCCACCACTCAAAACTTGTTATTGTTACTCATATGAGGGTATCCGTCCATTAACCCTTAGGAGCCGGGGTAATATATCGATATGTAGCACCTCATGCTGGCAGAACTTTGAGGGCGGCAAATTTTCGAAAAAAAACATCAATGGAAAGAGGAAGATATGCAAATGCACATGATGAAAATAAATTCTAAAATAAAATTTAGACAAGAACAAAAACCAACAGGCATCCCCTTGGTATATTTATGAGCAAATTTATAAAAAGATGTCATGTGAACGAGAGATGTAGTACATACTCCCTTCACGTCAGAAGCAGAACTGAATTCCTGAGATGCCCACACTCATGATTTTAGTTACTGTAAAAGTTGCCATTAGTGAATTTATTGGGTGTAAAAGTATTGGCACCTCTTTCCTGCCCGATTCTTTTGAAATCTAAGGCATTCAATATTGTTTATCCACAGGATCAATCTGTCCACCACCCCAAAGCTGTTAAGCTTTAAACGCCTGTTGGACGTGTTTTATGTTGACGAAAATTGTCTGTCATGCTTAATTGACGTAAAATATGTAGCTCATAAAAGTTTTTTTAATTATTCCCGGAAAAATAGTTATAGGCCTACTTGGCAAAAAATTTTGAATCACTTTCCTTGAGGGATGCTGGGAGTTTAGGATCAAGCTGTTGTTTTGTTTACAAGCGTTACCCAGGCGTGCATGTGCGAATATCTTTCTTCTTGCACTATAAAGCATCAGGGACACATCTCAGAAATGATTTCGTCTGTTGTAATTTTGGCACGGTTTTATATTAGCCGTTACATAGAGATTTATATATGAAAAATGTGCGCAATTTCATGTAGAATACAACTAAAAACTACCCATGGTTGTAGCTTTTATCAGTTTTGAAATATTTTCATATAAATCACGATGTGCCAAAATTTCAACCTTCGGTCAACTTTGACTCGACCGAAATGGTCGAAAAACGCAACTGTAAGCTAAGACTCCTACATTCTAGTAATATTCAATCATTTACCTTTATTTTACAACAAATTGGAAGTCTCTAGCACAATATTTTGATTTATGGTGAAGTTTTGAAAAAAAAAAAAAAAAAAAAACTTCCTTGCGTCCGCATGGTAACTGCCAGAAAAATCATAAATTCTTTCGTCAGATTGTCGTAATGTTTGAACTGTTTTATATTAGCTGTTACTTGAAGTTTTATATATGAAAATGTGTGCAATTTCATGTAGAATACAAAAAAAAAAAAACCCACGATTGTAGCTTTTATCAGTTTTGAAATATTTTCATATAAATAACGATAAGTGCCAAAATTTCAACCTTTGGTCAATTTTGACTCGACCGAAATGGTCGAAAAACGCAATTGTAAGCCAAAACTCTTACATTTTAGTAATATTCAATCATTTACCTTCAATTTGCAACAAATTGGAAGTCTCTAGCCCAATATTTCTATTTATGGCGAAGTAAAAAAAAAAACAATTTTCCTTATGTATGTGCGGTAACAGCCAAAAAAATCAGAATTTCTTTCATCAGATTGTCGTAATGTTTGTACCGTTTTATATTAGCCGTTTTATATAGGGAAATGTGTGCAATTTTATGTAGAATACAACAAAAAATAACTCATGATTGTAGCTTTTATCAGTTTTGAAATATTTTCATATAAATCACGATAAATAGAAAAAATTCGACCTTCGGTCAACTTTAACTTGGCTGAAATAATCGAGAGATGCAATTATAAGCTACAACACTTACAGTCTATTAATATTCAATTAATTACCTTCATTTTGCAACAAACGGGAAGTCTCTAGCACAATATTTTGATTTATGGTGAATTTTTGAAAACTCCTTTTTTTTTTTACATCCGCGCGTTACGAATTCATGCATCATATTGTGATAATATTTTCTGTGTTGCTCTGATTATTTTACAATTTGTTTTGTACCAAAATGATTGCAATTTAGTGTACAATACCACAAAAAAAAATTAACTTATTAGCTTAACCGTTTTGCTCACAGCGCAATTTGTATAGAGTTATATATGAAAAAAAAAAAATTGCGCTGTCATATATTCCAATACTATTTATATATGATATTTATATATCTTTTTTTTTCATTTCTGATGGTTGTATATTAAACTTCAGGCAATGCCAAAAAAAAGGAGCCAAAAATGAACTCTTAATCTTGAAAACTAAGCGTGCTGTAATTTTTTGAAAAAACTTCTTTTCCATTTCGGCGCTCACTCCCAAACCCCGCCGGCATACGGGAGACACTTTCGGAAATACCGGCTCGGCATTCAAGGGTTAATTACTACTCACGAGGAGCAATCCGTCCATTAAGGGTCAAGAGTTAATGTAGAAATATTTTTGCCCTCGGCCCTAATAAGCATTAAAGGTAAATGAAGATGCTGATAAAGCAGCCAGAGTTACAATTCCCTTGACCAGAGCAAGTACTATATACATTTTCGTATCTGTGATTTGTTGGTATTTAAAATATGTCATTTTCAGTAAATGTTGGATTGTGGTGTTCTGCATTTCAAAAAGATTGCCACATTGAAGTATGTGATGTTCTTTTTTCTTTGAATTGGTCTCTCACCTGATCTTTGGGTATTTGATAAATAACCTACACCAAATCCATAAATGTTAATTACCACTTGCACTCAACACATATCTTTGGCAATATAACTGAAATGTATTTCAGGTATTCTAAACAGATCTTGACAAAAATTTTTATCAGATATTCATTATTTTCAATTGATCCATTATCAAATTTTTAACTAGGTGCAGTACATTAAATATAAGATGTTTACCAAGTTACTCACTTTCCTGTTTAGATTGTTTGTTAATAATTGGAATCATCTTTTCTTG
The DNA here is from genome assembly GCF_015104395.2 of Macrobrachium nipponense. Lineage (NCBI taxonomy): Eukaryota > Metazoa > Arthropoda > Malacostraca > Decapoda > Palaemonidae > Macrobrachium > Macrobrachium nipponense. The sequence continues at coordinate 76,683,735 of NC_087211.1, read as the reverse complement.
TCAGTATCTGTCATTCTTGTTATTTTTTTAAATGAAAAAATCTTATCAAACACCTTTGTTTATAATAAGTAATGTTATGCCATTTTTTAGATTTTATGAAAATCACTCTACCCATTCCTTTGAATCCTTGGCTTACCTTGGTCAGCTAGTCGGTCACCTTTTCAACATCTACATCTTGCGTGTAATCTGGTCAGCTTATGGTATCTTTGCCCCTCAACCTTTCAATTGCCATACTTATACCCATAGTATTAATATCCATAATTATTCCCCTTACACTAACCCCTTCCATCTTTACATCATTCATTTCTTCTTCTGTGTTTTGTACTTAACATATCCTCAAAGTATTCATGTAGTTGAACTACAGCAGCTTTGTCTACACTTTCATCAACTTGTTTAATTTTGGAGATAGTACAGTCACCTATCAATTAATGCGTTTATGATTTAACGTGAGCTATAAAATGTATAAAGAACTAAAAAATTTCAATTTAATGCGAATTGGCGCCCAAGCGTTGTTTTCAAATCACCCGCACATGATGCGCATCAACGCTGTAGACGACGACCGTCTACATAAACCCAGACATGGCACAGTGCATTGTATTTATTTATTTATTTATTTATTAATAAAGCGAAAGACGTTGTATGCAGTGGTCCCCCCCCCCTCCCCCCCCTGTAATTATCGGGATGCATATATATACCTGTTTTTTTTTAATAGTTTTATCACAAAAAGTGCATTTAATGGTGAAATTGATTTAAAAAACCAGGAATTTCTGGACATTTCTCCGAGAAAACTACCGCGAATAGACTAATTTCCAAAGAATAATGGGTAGGTATGGTCCAGAGAGAAATCTGCGAATACGGGCCCTCTCACTCTACTGTATTTATTAAGGAAGTGAAAGATTTTGTTCTGTTTTTACTTTTTTGTCTGACCTACATAGTACAGGTATTCTCTTAGCCTAGCATATACTATGGTATATCTTATACATAAAAAAAAAGTAGCCTAGCCTAGAGTATCCTCTATACTACATGTACCATACAGTAATTTATTAATATAAGCCAATTCTGGAGGTTCAGTACATTCTGACGATGGTATTTCAGTACAAAGAAAGAAAAAAAGTTATACATTACTTCACTGTATCCAATAGTATTGTATGTATTCTCATATAGTATTAGTATAAAATATTAACGTAGCCGTCAATGTTTTGGTTTGGAAATCAGCTGATGGCGAATACGAGTTTATTTCGCAATATTTAACTCAATTTTGTGCAAATGTTCTTGATTCTAGGTAGCATAAACGAATATCTAGATACTTTACTTATATGAAACAATGCCATTTTTTGTTATACAATGAATTTTTGTCAAAATATGACTTGAATAAGTCTCGTTGTGAACAAGTTTTTTTTTTTTAACAGATTGCGTTGGGAGCATGGTTATTGCATAAAAAAAAGAAAATACGTGATTCAGTTCACTATTTTCACATGATTTCATAGTGACACGAGCTCTAAGTTATTTATCTTTTATTTGCGAGAAAAAATCAGTAAAATTGTTTAAGCCCAGCAGGTTGGATTAAAATGATTTTTTCTCGATTTTGAAAAGCTTTCTCAGTTTCTGTGATATTTGATATATAGCAAAGAAAGTTATTACATAGAAATACTATATCAGTCCTATTCTACATAACATCATTTATAACATAAGTACGGTAATTGTTTACTATTGTATGATGGTTGAACTACAAGCAAACAGAAGTTGCTGTTACCCAATTCGGTTGTATCTAGCTAAAAAGTACGGAGTTCCCCAAGTCCAGGAACGTAACCCCCTTATTACTGTTATTTCTTACGGGAAAAATATGTTTTGATAACATGTTTTTAATTAACGCCAGCTGTCTAGGAACGTAACCCTCTTGTTAATTGCGAGGTGACTGTACTCCCTTATGCCTATCCTTGTTCTATCCAACATTTCTTGTTCATCTCTATTTAGAGATTCATTTGCTCATTAACCTTACTCTCTTGTAGAACAAATTAAGCCTCCTTAAAGCCTTTGCTTATCTCTTGTTAACAATACAGTCTAGTTGTGTTAAGTATTTTATTTTTAAATAAGAGGGACAAGGCAGAGTGCAGAAGTGGAACAGCCAAAGGGACCAAAAGAAATGGATGAAAAGTACCTAGCAGAAAGAAATGCACCTGCATGTCTTAATACCTGTTGCATGTTTCTAACTGCCTTAAGATATATATCAATTCTGTATGTTAATTGTATTATTGTGGAAGGTTTTGGGGCTTGGTTGTTGGGGGCGACCGATATTTGTGTGGAGGGCAGGATACATTTCAGGCAGAGTAGACAACCATTTATCTTTAGCAGAAGTTTGTTAGAAAGGTTACCCCTACACTGAGGCCCGGGGGGGATTGATGAGGAATGTAGAGGAGATGGGAAGGATATAGTACAGTGAAATGAATGTCTTATGTAAGGGGGAAAAAGTGTATTTTTGATGGGAATGGGAAAGTATAATTATAGAAAATTTAGAAATTATCTTCCGTAGGTCTCCTGTGCCTATAGCTAACTTGGCTCTAATACAGGATACCAACAACAAGAGTCCTAAGGCTTTCAATGCAAGGACTACACTCATGTAGTTACATAGTAGTAATCATGTGGGAGATAAATGTTTTGAGAAAACTGCTTCCTTTGACAATAAAAAATCAAAAGAGGAGCTGCACATATAGAGAAATTTGAGAGAAGAGGGATAGTTTTTTATGTATTAGGCTGGCAGAAGGTAATTCCAAATCTGTCCTGGAAGAAGCAACTGTGGCCCAGCTCATTAGCACTCATGCATTTTACTGTATACTTGTGACATGATGGTTGCATACATGATAAGTGCTCATACTGTGTACCGCACAGACCATTGCTTCAGAGTTGTATTTCTTTGCGGGTCACGTTGGAGTAGGTCATTGTCAGAATCCCAACTACCCTGCTAGTAGTCGATAAGTGATGAGGTGGTCCCATGTGGGAACCTTCCTCTCTCACTGTTGTTTGTCTTGCAGCATCTGACAACATACCTGCTTGTTGTGACTGGTATTAGTACATTGTGGTTGTTCTAGTTTGGGTTTTCATTGTGAATATGGGTGTTCATGGGGGTGTTCATGTACATGTCAGTCATTAGGTGATGATCAAATTCCCCAAGTTAGTTTGTAAGTTCTCTGATGACAAAGTTTGTAAACCCTCTGTTGACAAAGCCAGGAGGACCAGAGTTGTTTTATTTGTTCAATCGAAGCTTCATGCAGTTGGAGTGATTCAGGTCAAATGTAGTGTAGAATAGTCTGTGTAGGTGTGGTTGAAGGGATAGCATGTCAAAATTGTCATGCATAGATTTGTGTGAAGAAAGGCTATCAGTCTGCATGATGGAAGGAGATTCAGTCAAACTTTGGAAAAAGGTAGAGCACTAACTATATAATTGGAAGGATTTTGAGACTAAAATGGTACACCATAACTCCTGTGGCAGGGCAGAGCCTTAGGTAGAATGTACTTTGGGATGTGTACACCTCACCTTTCAGTGACTGATCCCATTCCCAGCCTGTTTTCCAGAATTGTTCAAATCTTGTGCTTTAGCTGCAGAGGTGAAGGCAATCTTGATGAAGGATGTGATGGAAGTTGTTGATAACTGTTTTCCATTTTATACTATCCAATTTTTTTGGTGAGTTGATCTAGAATCTAGGGTTAGAATCGTGAGCGCCTCTTCTTTTAATGAGTTTGTATACAGACTTAGCTGTAGATGGAAGCCATATTGCATCCGAGTGAGAAAATTTGTTGTTTCTCTGATAGACATGTAGGATGCGGGTTTCCAAGTCCTTGTCCATTAGAACTATGAAATACCTCATCTTGTCTGTGAAAGGATAGTCTGCCAGCTCAGATTGGCTGCTGACTATCCTGTGGGTATACATGCTAGTGTTCACTTTGGCACCTGCTTAACCACTGATATCCTAATTATTCTCAGAGAGAAGGGTGATGTAGAAAGGTTGCATTTAGATCATGTGATTTATTGTAATTTTAGTCAGTGTGCACTGTCAGTCTTGGAGGTGGTTTCTAAATCATATTTGAGTGTCACCACCCCTAAGACACTACAGACAAAGAAAATTGTAAACAGGGCAAAAAGAAAAAGAATAGCTGAAAGGGTCATGGCAGATAGCGTCAGGCGTATGAAACTGCTCAATTTTATCAAAATGAGATGCTCCCGCTTGAACAGTTCTTAAAGACTTGCCAATAGAGCAGCATTTTTTTTTTTTTTTTTTTTTTTTTTTTTTTGTCCGTTTAAGAGAATTGCTTCCAAGAGTCTCCTTCAATTTCCACCCCACCTTTTATTCTGCACTAACAACCTTGGAACATCATCCTTGCCCACTTAACCAAGTACGTACCAATGTATTCCCTCATCTTATAGCTGGGATGATCATGAAGCATCATTGATGAAGATGACACTGAGCATTGGATGTTGGTAATTTTTTAACCCAAGAACGGCTACAAGCCTCTTGAGCGGCTGTATTGAGGACTGCTATAAGCCTGTTCAGAGCGCCATTTTGTTATCTTCCCACAAATTCCCTCATGCCATCACTTAACTTGTTCACAAATTCCCTCATGACATTACTTAACCTGTATTATTTTTTATGATAAAACTATTTGTCTGGTAGAAGTTTTAATGTTTAGAACTTGTTTTACCTGTATATACTACTATATTTATGTATGATATAAAAATTTCCCCATAGACTAGATTTAAATATTTTGCAAAGGAAAACAGTGAAATGTAGTTATATTAATATATTAGAAACATGCACAGTAAAATAAGAAAAAGAAACATAGCAACTCTCAAAACCTATTTCAGCACGCATTGCCTAGTGTAAATTATGGCAACACTCCCAAAATATATTTGGTCTTTTAAGTTACAATAATTGCTTTCTTTAGGTAATCTAAATATTGAACTACAATCCCCTGTAATCGTGGGGGATGTGTACCAGACCCCCCTGCAACTATAGCTAGAATGAATCTGCAAAAAGTTGAAACTCCTATAAAAATGCATAAAATTGCCCATTTTGTTAGTTAAAACTCAAGTAAAACACACTAAAGTGTTTATACCTGATTTTTTTTTTTTTTATAGTTTAAAGTGTATTTTATGATTTCTCACAGAAAAATATTGTGAATAGGTTAATTGTCCGTGAATAATGAGGGTACGTATAGTTCCAGATAGAAATCTGTAAATCTGGAGTGCATGAATACCAGGAGATTGCATTATTTTTACTCACTTTGTTCCTTCAGATATGATAAGTTTTTATTATTGAATTTGTGAGTAAATATAATTTTAATTTTTCTTTAAATATGATATATCATTTTAACATACTACTTTACATTAGTAGTACGTAATGGTAATAATAGTTACTGTATGAATAAAAAATAATATCTATGAAGCAAATACAATATTTGTAAATAGCAAATAATACTATAGCAACTAGAAAGATCAATTATTTTTTGAAAAGAGAAAAAATTCCATATTCCAAGATTTCAGAATATAAAATAATTATCATTATCATTGGACTTTCTGATTTACAGTATAATGAGTTGTAATGGTTACTTGTCAAAAATAGGCTAAAAAATCATAATGTAACAAGGAATGTAGTAAATATTCAATGGGCATTTTGCTATGTCATGCATTGAAAGCAACTTATGGTTTATAACAAAATAAATAAGAGAAGGAAGGAAAAAATACTTTGATGATGGAGTACATGTACAAAGTAATTGGGAAGGTGTTGGTAAAGTTATGTACTATTAGATTCTGAAGAGTGGCATTTTTGTCAAGATAGCCCCAACACTGGACTGTTGTAAAATGATATGGATGCATTTCTCTGGTTAAGTTCAGAGAGCCAAAGGAGCCTATAACATGGCCACCCTTTACTGCTGTGGATTCCTTCCTTGTGTAGCCTTGGTCTTCAGTTAGTTTTGTAAATAACGTATAAAGTAATACGTATAATTAACTGCCCGTGTGATGTTTACATCCATAGTATATTAATAAAAGTGTGGTTGAAATATCAATTGTTTTTATGAGGATATCTTATAAGACACTTATTTGGCAAACAAAAAACATTTAGGGCATTGGGATGGTGAGTATTCCAAGAGATTATTAATTTTATGAAAATTCTGTTGGAGCTATATACATGAAAAATTATGGTAATATAAGATTAGAAATGATACCTAGTGTCCTCAAGGTCAAACTTGGATGTTTTCATTCTAGAAACTTACAGTGGCCCTGCGTATGTGGTTGGCACAGAGGATAGGCAAAGTCAAGTTTAATTTGCCATTTTTTACTCATAACTTTTTAGAATACTGTGATATTACATGGTAGTATAAGAATAGAAGAATATTTATTACTCTTGGAAGATTGTGAGCAGTTATGAAGCTTAATGACAGTTAAGCTATGTAACTTAAGTTTTACATTACAGTGAAGAGTTGGAACTCCATACTGTCAACTTGATAGTGAATTACTTTAAAAACATCCAAGATTAATATATGCTTAAGTATACATAGTACTAGCAAAATTATGTGATTTTTCTGTGTATACAAGGTGGAAAAATCAGTGCATTATGGGCTTTATAAAAAAAAAAATTATAAAATTTTTATCTCTCTCTCTCTCTCTCTCTCTCTCTCTCTCTCTGAGTGGAGTGTTTTTAGAATTATTGTCTGTAGGGCTGTGATTGAAATACTGTAATGAAGTTATTAACACACCAAATTTGTTATTTTACAGGGAGAAGAGAGAAAAGATCAAAGGCATCAAATGCAACATCCGTGATGCCATCTTGGTGAGTACTGTTTTTATTTAGGTTTTGAAGGATAATATTATAATATTACTGTATGATTCTAGATTCCATTAAAATGTTGGGAAAGTATTGGTGGTGGTGGTAGTAGTAGGAGTGTTAGTAGTTTTAAATAATTTCAGTAATATTACTAGTATTGAGGTACTATATGAAAAGTATGCAAAATTTGGGCAGTTTTTAATCATAAGATTCAGCATGCATTTAGTTTAACCTTTGTGAAAATTTCTTGATGCAGAACCAAGTACTTTCTATTGTTTTTTAAGCTTCCCTTATCCTGAGATGATACATATAGGTTTCTATAGGTGTCTCAGTACCCTGTACTACCAAGACACTAGGTAAAGGTAGTACCCTTAAATTAATTTTTTTAGCAGTTATGTATCACATTTATAGGGGATTTTACTATTTGCTCCCTTGTAGTTGTTGTCCCCACCTAGTCCTTGGGAAAGGGTATACTGAGCAAAATAAAATGTATGCAGCAAAAAGGATACGTATTGCCACCATGTGACACTTTAAAAACTTGCTCTAAAAACACTTTTTAAAGACTTCTGATATATGCTTGATAAGTTTTTAAGACCCCTTATAGCCATTTTAAGTACTGATTGATATACAGGCAGTCCCCGATTATCAGCAATCCGGTTTTACGGCACTTGTGTAAACAACAACAGTAACTGGATTTTCGGCACCAATCTCCACCTACAGCGGCGCCGATCCCTAGTTATCAATGATTTTCGGTTATCATCATGCCTTTGGGAACAGAACCCCCGCTGATAACCAATGACTGCGTTTACAGTAACATTATCTTACAAATTTTGTAAAAATGGAAAGATTTTAATGGAAAAAGTCTGTAAGTGATGGTGATAATTTTCTGAAAAACCATTTTGAGTCACATTAAAGTGCATGTATCCTTATGTAGCATAAACTTTTGTTCAAATCATACCCCTTCACCCTATATTAGAGTGGCTATAACCAGTATGGCTATGTAAATTGTGGACAGAAAATTATAGGAACAAGCTTTGAAAATATACACGTAGCTGACCAACGAGGCAGTGCACAGGAAAACGGGTGACAATCTATCATTTACCTTAGCAAGGAAGTAACACATGTGGTGTTGATTACCATGTTTGTTTAAAACAATGTTAGATAGAATTATTAATTGCAGCAAAGGAAAGCATTTTCAATGATATTACGCATTTTACACGGTGAAGAATTCAAAGGAGATACTATAGACAAATTTTTGTAAGTGTGGTCGCAATCCCAGTAGCGTTACTTGGCCAGACAATGAGCGAGTAAGTGAACAAACCTATGTTCCGGACACTTCACGTTTCACACTAGTTCAAAATACTTTCCCATGGCTGGGTCTTTACCTGGACCCACAGTAAAAAAAAAAAAAAGTATCGTGGAGGGTGTGGCTACAGGTTTGAAACCTATGGTGAAATGAGGGCTGTCTGCTGAATTTTATTTAGATCAGTCCAGCGGTTCCGATTTCTATAGAGCACACGTTTACATACAAGGTTAGTTACATTCAGATTTATAAGATAGTCAGGTAGTATGAATTTGGAAGAAGTAACGCTTCAGTTTTTTTTTCAAATATGGGTTCTTGGGTGTCAGGAATGTTGCAAAAGGGGTTTAGTTTGCTATTAACTCTCAAGAGTTTATTGAGATCGCTCCGTCAGTTCTAGACCAGAACGATATTGCCTTCACGTAAATGAGATGTGACATTGAAGCTTAGTAAAGATTGGTTGAATCGTTGAGTCGGATGAGGTCATTAAAGAAAAAAAAGAGGGGGACCGGGATGTGATGATCAACAATTGTTAGTAAACCAAGGGTATGGGCATCAGGTTTTTTTCAAACTGAACACTGTACAGGAAGTTTTTATTGCTTATATCATACCTTTGTGATAGTGGACAGTATAGTAAATGTTGTACAGAAGAAACAAGTTTATGAATTGTAACTGTTCATACCTTCTGATAAATGCATGTGATGTGTAAATGCTGTGCAGGTGAGAAAATTTATTTTTTTTTTTTTTTTTTTTTTTTTTACTTACTAGGGGCATTAAAGAGAATTTCTTTTTGAAAACAGTTAATTGAAATAGTTCCAAATAAAAAAAAATAGAAAAAAAGAATAGCAGTATTTAAGAACTAAAGTACTTTCACATGTTGTAAAAAAAAAAAAAAAAATATACATAAATTACTTTCTAGGGGCATTCAAAGAGAATTTTCTTTTTGAGAACAGTTAATTGAAATAGTTCCGAATAAAAAATAGAAAAAAAAGAATAGCAGTATTTAAGAACTATACTTTCACGTTGTAAAAAAAAAAATATATATATACGCATTACTTGATGGGCTTTTGGTTTTTAAGAAGTATGTTTTTACTCACCTATTTTAAAAATTTCATTTGTTGTGTGTCTCAAGTGCATCACATTTATTTGCAATGTATGTGTTGGGTTCTGGAACATACCCCGCGAAAAAGTCAGGTAGTACTGTACTCATCTTTTAGTAACCCATTGATCTCAATGGCAACAGCCTCCTAACACTACAGAATGTCAGTTTTAATGTAGAAATTTTCAAAGGGAAACTGACCCTCAGAATTAACTCGGCTGTCGGAGACCACTCCCTGCAGTGTTACTGAAGATATGCAAAAGAAAAAAAAATAATAGCTTATGCAAAAAAGTAAGTTCAATGTTCAATAGCAGAAGCCATCTACTGAAATCATATTGAAATATTTCGCTAAAGTATTACTGGATGAAGGCAGAAAGTCTTTAGGAAAGTTGTTATAAAACATTTGATTGAAAATACTTGCTCCAAACCAACCAACAGGGTGTTAACCAGTGATGTCTGAGTGCCTCAGTGGCATGGTTGGTATGGTTTTGGCCTGTCACCAATGGCTGCGAGTTCGATTCTTGGGTACTCCATTGAGTGGTGAGAGATGTGTATTTCTGGAGATAGAAGTTCACTCTCGACGTGGTTCGGAAGTCACGTAAAGCCGTTGGTCCCATTGCTGAATAACCACTGGTTCCGTGCAACGTAAAAACACCAGACAAACAAAAAACAAAACCAGTGATGTCTGTGATATCTCAGTGCTTAGTCATAGTTGATATTCAGAAACTTAGAATTGAGCGCAAAATCAACACTCCTGATTTGGTGTAGGCTTTTGACCAAGTTAACCACTTCATAGTCTGCAATAAACTCAAAGAAAAACAGATACTAGTTAGACCTTTAGCAACATGGCTACGCAATAGCCTCTCAAATTGAATGCATCAGAGCAGCCCTCCATCCTGTTATCTCTGTTATTATGGGTAGTGTTACCTGTGTATTCATTCATACTTTAGGCTCTTTCAAAAACTGAAGTTCTAAATGAGCCAGATCCATGTGTGTCCCTTGGTGCAGAGAAACAAGGTGAACCTGTAAATGAGTCAGATTTTGACGCATTTTAGATATCAGTCTTGAGCCAGATGCATATGTTGTGATTGAATCCTAGGTCAAAGCCTGTAGTTATTTGAATTTTAGTTACTATATTGGTCCAGAGAGAAATTCCAAGGAAGCCCCTATCATAGACCTAGGATCTTCACCTCCAAAGACTGAACATTGATTAAAGTATTCACCAATGGTCTCCATTCCTTCCATTTTACCACACCACCCCAGAAAACACACACACACACACACAGTTAGCTTTGTACGCTTGCATTGGGTAGATACTCATCATAGTAACTCTCCTTTTTATTATTCACATTTGGTGTTCAGTTCATATCCTTAGAGCTGAGTTGGCTCAACAATCCCTGTGAACTTTCAGACCTTGATTTACCTAGACAGCCCATGGATTGCCCCTTAAATCATATTATTATCTTTTTTTCCAAAATACTGCACCTGTATAAACCAACCACTTTGGTTTTTTCTCTATCCAAATCACTGATCAGTGCTCCATCATCTGTACATCCGTTTTACCATCATAACCTTACTGTTGCTAATACATTTGTTGCGCTCACTTTTTTTTTTAATCAGTCTCTGTATCACCACCTAACATTGCAGAAATCTTCTAAAAGTAACTACTCTTGAATATAATCACAGCACGGTTTTCCTGTCCAAAAATTTGCACTCATAAAGCCTTCACTGAAATACTGCCATCACACTATCCATAGAAATATTAAAACGGCAGGGACATACCACAGCCTTTTCTGAGACTCCCTTTAATTAAACCAGTCTCTTCTGTAAATGTATATCTTGATACAAACTTTGCTTTTATCATGGGAACTTGATGATGTTAAAAAGGACCTTCAGTATCATGCATCCTTAACACTTCATGTTGTATCTTGCTCAGTTTGTCATGAGCTTTTAACCTCTTGTGTTGAGTAAATATTTGACCCACACACTCGTCCATGCCCAAGTCTTCATTCCTCTGCAGAGGTTAGTTCTTTTATTTGCCTTAGTTTCAGAATCAAAGAACTACAAAGTTCACGGTTTATATTTCTTGCAGTTGATTCTTCAGCCTTGTCACATACAAGTACTCATTGTGGCTCATACACACGGTTTGGCCATTTCCCTCATCTAAGAGTACTGTACTCCTAAACACGCAAGCAGGTTGGTTGCACAATATACGAGTAATCCCCATTCTAGAACGTTCCATGTGCAATTGCATTTCTATTGGTGCCTTTCAAGGCTTCATACCTTCATGGGGCATTTTCAAATTGACCCTAACCCCTTCCACTCCTGCGTCATTCTGGTATGCTTCTTTTGTGCCCTCTTTATCTAATAACTGTCCTCAATATTCACTTAATTGGAACAGGACTTCTCTTTCTTCGGATAAGTATCTTGGATGTATTAAGTCATTTGCCAAAGTTAACCTTTCAATGAATTTACCTTCTCAAGTAGTTTCTCTTTTCTCGCCGTAGTACTTGCTTGAATTAATCCCTTAATGTTTATTATATCCATCATATTTTGGACTAACCACTAGGTTGTGATATTCATAACATTTTTTTGTCCCTCAGTTGCATTTCAAGCGATCATCTGTTTTATTTCACGAATTCTCGGTTAATCATGTTACTAAAAACTGCTGCTATTCCTCGCTAAACTAAGTCTCTTATCCTTGAATTGCGCATACCCTATAAAAGCATTACACACATATATAGTTATATTTATCGCGTGTTACAAAGAGGGAAAAACCGTGTATTTTTTATTTATTTTTTATGGATGAGGTGAAATCAGTGACATCGGTTGCAGTGTACTGCAAGGCCTAGATTACACGATCTTCACAAGGAGGGCAGGTGGGGGCGGCACGATAGCAGGTAAGCAGACTGAAGCGAACAAGTATCAAAGTGCAGTAGTCGGGAGGTTTTTTCGTTTTATGCGGATCAGGTTTGGTGTGGCGGTTGAAAGAGCCATTCTTATGTCCAGATTGATGTCACCAGTGATGACGACTGGAAAATTGACATTTTGTTCATTTTCCGTAGCGGGCGAGTGGTGCTTTAGAGGACGTGCCTGGCTTTACAGGTGAAAGGGACAGACAGCTGTGTGTGTATTTGCTCGGGCAAAACCTCCCCGATCCAAAGGACCTCATGGTGGAGGAGGAAGGAGGCTTGAGGAAATGATGAGTTTGTCGAATGATTCATTAACATTTAGGATGCAGCGCTGCTCGTGTTTTGCGAGAGAGATATGTTATGTTGAGGGAAGGATGTGGCGTTAGCTTCAGGTGGACAAGCAAAATGGGCCGTTTTTTCTTAATGAAAGCCTGTTCTCCTCTCCCGGTTTGGGTGTCATCCTGCAACCCCTCCCACTTCGGTTTGTTTTTCCCCTTCCACATAAACCACTCGTTTCAAAGGGATTTGCAGGAGCAGAGGAGCACCAACACTGACTGCCACCCTTTGGTCGTCGTATCAGACAGGAGAACGTCAGGCGTAAGCGGTAGTTGGCAACAGTGGGTGAGCTGGGGGCGGGGTAGGGGGGGGGGCGCTCGGTTCCATTCTCCCCCTTCCCAGTCCTCCATGACGGTAGAGTAGGCTAGTAGAGAGAGAGAGAGAGAGTGTGTCTGAAAGAGGGCCATAGACAGACAGCATCAGTATCGCCAACATTGATGCCACCAGTAGACGACATTGCCATCTCTCTCTCTCTCTCTCTCTCTCTCTCTCTCTCTCTCTCTCTCTCTCTCTCTCTCTCAATACTTGTGTCGATATGTATGTGTGTACGTGATAGTGTGGCTGGTTGGGGGAGTTTTCCTTCGAGTAACTGCTTGCCGGTAGTCGCGCATCTCGCTCTATAAATAGACACCACCTCCCTCCTCTCCTCAGCCTCCTCCTCCTCCTCCTCCACTCCCTACTGGTGCTGCTGCTGCTGCTGCCGCTGCTGTTCCTCCTCCTCCTCCTCCTCGTCCTTCTCATCCTCCTCCTCCACCACTACACGACCAATGCCTCTGCCACTTCTCTTCCCCTTCCCCATTTTACTCTCTCTCTCTCTCTCTCTCTCTCTCTCTCTTTCTCTCTCCGCTTTCTGTCTTTGTGGCCAACATCCGCATCCGTTTTTCTCTGCAATTCCCTCCCCATCCTCCCCCCCTCCCCCTTCCCTCTTGTTTCTCGTCTAACCTCGTTGCTGAACCTCAACCCGAGATGGATGTGAAGGTGGTGGAAATAGGGGTGTCGTTACTCGATTCTAGATTTTCCCTTATTTGCACACTATTGTGTATTTGGGGATGCACTCTCTCTCTCTCTCTCTCTCTCTCTCTCTCTCTCTCTCTCTCTCTCTCTCTCTCTCCTCTCACGGAGTTACGGTTTAGGGGTCAAGATCGGGTAGAATCGGCACTAACACTTCCTGGATTTCTGTGGGCGATTTTGAAAAGTTCAGTTGTCTTTGGTGACCATTTCGCTCACAGACATGGTCGTCTAAGGATGGACATTTATTCTTTGTTATAGCCTTTGCCCCCCCCCCCCCCGCCCCCCGGCCTCTGGTACCCCCCCCCCCCCCCCCTCTCTCTCTCTCCTTCCATCTCCTCTCGATCATCCTCCATCCTCTATCCTTCTCTCTCTCAGTTGTGTCGAGTGACCTTGGCAGTTAGGACGGAAGTTCTGCTGAAAATCAGTGTGGGTTTTTGGTTTGGGTTAATTGCTTCCATTGATGTTTATCCAGGATTTGAAATATTGTAATTTCTTGGTTTACTGCAAATATATATCGATTGAATTCAACATTAATCATTGGGTCCGTTGGTGGCTTGTTTGAAATATGTACACTGTTGCGTCCACAAGAAAGGTCAGTTGTGAGTGTTTTATAGAATTTTATATACGAAAATTAAGTTTTACAGTAATTATCTTCAGCAAGCTGTGTTGGAATGGACGATTATTTACGAATACGAATGTGATCGATTTAAAAGTGCGAATTCATATAAATTGTCTATGAACAATGTTACAGCCAATAAGGAAAATTTTGACCTTGTCTTGGTAATAAGGCGAAGGTATTTAGCATCTCCAGTTTTTCAGTTTTCTTTCGTGGCTGTGACTTTTTTCGTATAATCATCACGGTTTTAATTGTTCGTGATTCAAAATGAAACGAAAAAGTTATATATAGTGTGCTTGAGTAAAACAGTAGAAGTTCACAGTCGTTTAAAGTAAAAACTTGGATAAAGCCAGTATAACGAGTCCGTAATTGTAAATCGTGTCTTGGGAGTGGGATTACCAATGTCAACCCTTGGTGAAATGCTATATATACTGCATTTTGATTTTATCAATTATGTGACTAATCATTGGTTAAAGATTAACGTAAAATCGCAGAAGGTTATATTTAAAATTCTGGAAAATTAGACAATATAGTGAAGTACAAAACCTCCCCTAAGGGGTGGTTGTGCTGTCTGTGCATCTCATGCGGTGCACTGTAAGCATCACTAAGGTTCTTTGCAGCGTGCCCTCGGCCCCCAGCTAGCTGCAATCCCTTTCGTTCATTTTCCTGTACCTCCTTTCATATTCTCTTCCATCTGACTTTCCACCCAGCTTCTCCTAACAATGGATTCATAGTGCAACTGCCAAGTATTCCTCCCGTTACACCTTTCAAACCTTTTGCTGTCAATTTCCGGTTCAGCGCTGAGGTTGGTCTCGGTGCTCGGCGGCTTTTGGTCTCAATTCTTAAATCCTTATATTCAGTTCAGTACAACAGACCATTGAATTTGGGACACCAGTAGATTTTAAGAATAAAGTAGCTAAACGGTTGAAGCAGTCAACTTGAAACTTGCTGCCTTTGTTTCTATCCCTTTAAAATGTGTCATTACAACGGATAAAGATAAGTCACCCTCTCCAAAAATATCGGAAATAGGAAGTATTGAGAGTCCATCAGAGTTGTTATCGTAGAATGACGACGTGGAAGGTCCGAAGTTATGATGGTCTTGGATGTGTTTTTACTCTTCTACCAGTTGTAGTTTTCATGTGATTGATGACAGAGGAAAGTTTAGAACTTGCATACAATACATCATTGGCAGGTCGGCTGCGATAAGTAGAAACTAGGTTAGTTGTGGTGTTCTTTGCAACAGTCAGTTTACCCCGGCTGGTTTTCAAGAAGCGGGTAACTTCTAAACTAGGCCAAGAGCGTTTCAAGTAACATTGCATTTTGTGGCAAGTAATCGTGACTGTTGCGTTTCATCGCTGTTGACTCCTCACATGTATTCGTTAATATTCTTCCTTGGAATTTTGTTTAACCTTGAATAATTTAGGGCACTTGAAAATAAGTGTCATACCATTTAAGAAGCGGGGAATGCCAGTTGCAATAATTGGAAACGATTTTCATCTGTATACAACTTGACTGGAGGCTTAGCACATTGGGTTCCATGTGCCATGTCACGTAGTCATGTGAGACAAAATGTTTGTCGAAACCTGGGTTGATATGATTCTTAAGAAGTATCCATGAAACATGAAAGTGTTGAGCGACGAATTGTACATAAATGCTACAGGCGCGTACTCTTATTTTGCAGTACTTGTATATTTAATTTTCATTGCCGAAATTATCTCACCGTGCTAGGTAATAGTATTCCCACGATGTCGCGAAGTGTTGAAAGTTTGTGCTTAGTAGCTCACTTTTCGTTAGCCTTGTGGTAAGCGAACATATTTCTTAACATATAGAAAGGGAGTGTTGTTCGGAGATATTGCTTGCGCATGGCATATGAATGCTGATTTTTGTTTATTTAGGTAAAATACTAGAATAATTTTTTCACGATGCGTTAAGTTCCCCATTCTCATAGTTAATGATTTGTAAACGTTGCTAGATGGTAAGACATCGTTTTTTTTTGTCATTTCTAATGTAAATGATTTATTTGGTGTGTACCACGTTATATTTTTACCATTGAGTAATTTAGATTTAATATAAGTGCCCCGTAGTACTTATTAGGTAAAGCGTATGTATTTATAATTACTTAATTTTATACTGTAGTATATACAGAAATGAATTAAATTTTCGCTTATTATGGGAGTAAACCTACAAACCGCTTTGTTGTTGGGTAGGAAAGCCCTATGGAAGAGCCTAAAAAAAATCAGAAAAAGTGTTTTGCTTTGAGTTAAAGAAACAGGAATTATAAGATAGGACATTTATGATTTATTTATTAGAATGAAAAATTTATAAATAATGTGCATGTTAAACAGTAGAGAAAAATGATTTCTAATAAAATATAGCGTGTTGATTTTAATTTTCGTTGGTGGAACAACGTTCCAATTGAACGTATATTTTAACACTTTATTATTATTTTAGTATTATCATTTCTCATACTGAAATTAGGCTGTTCTGTTCGGTTATTTTGTGTTCCCACTTATAACTGTAAGCATATGAATATGTTTAATTTGCGTCCTTTTTATTTGAGCCTTCTTGTTAGTAAAAGTAAAACTAAGTATGAGTATTAATTACGAAGACCACTTCACGTTAAGTTAGGAATATAATGTTGACAACTTATGCATGAGGGGAAAATCTAGCACACGTCTGTAGTAAGCTGGAGGTCGCATCACGTCTTGTTTGTCGAGTATTCGGTGCAATAGTAAGTATATTGTAATGGTATTTTTTAATTGATTTCAAGATTGGAATGTCGAATACTTTGCATATCTAAAAAAAAAAAAAGTTAGCGACAGAAATGTAAATCAGCATGTCCCTCTCTCTACCTTTTTATTTCGAAAAATCTAGATAATCTTATATTATGCATTCGTATTTTGTGCAGGTGGCTTATATATATACTACTTAACTTGTGGCTTAGACTTAAGTTCAGTTTTTGACCGGTTGGATATTGCCTTTTTCAAGAGGGTGAAAAATGCCGAAATGAGGAGGCGTCCAGGGAGGAAACGTTGGGCTAGGTAAGCAAAAGATGAGTTTGGGAGGAAGCACGTGGCCTTGACCCCCGTCCCCGTCCCCGTGTTCGGAGAAGATACGCGAACTGTTCGATGGTGCCAGATACGGCGTTCCCTTCTGTGCTGACGCGTGCGCATCTGTCCTTCCCCCCCCCCCCCCCCCACCAGGTTTTTCCAGTCGATTGCTTGCGAATTGCTTTCGATTTTGGTTTAGCTGCATGCATGATTAAGATTGCTGCGGCCTGCTGCCTCCCGCATTTCTGTGTCACGTTAGACTGGTCGTGGTTTTGGTTCGTTTGTGTCGAAACGCTTCCAGGAATTGGCGAGAGATTCAAGAGTTATGATTGGTCGAAGGTTTGTGTCTTTTATCCTGACCTCTTTGGGCCGTAGTCTTGGGTAGAACATGTTCTTATTTGATTTCTCCCCGTTTTAAGGGCTGGTGGCGGGAGGGAAGCTCGCTGGAGGAGCAGTAAGGGACAAGGCCGTGCCAGTTCCCCTCTCATCTTCCCCTCCGTTTTCCCCTTTCAGTCTTTGCCCATTTCATTTGTATTCCACTCTGCTGTGCGCCCTTGTTAATTCACCCTACCCAGGTATCCCACCGACAGTCACCAGCACCGCCACCTGTTGATGGTGGAGCGATTCAAGAAAGAGGCCGTGCTGCTTCTGCTGATGCATTCTATTCTGGTCAGAGATTCAGCTGAACTAGGTTTTTGGGGAGGGAGGGAGGGAGGATGGCCATTTGGAAGGGGGGCAGGATTGGCCGGAGGGAGGGGAAGGGAATTGGGAGGGGATTGGGAACGAGCATGACCTCCCCATGACTTGCAGCGAGACTTGAATAAAACGACTCGGATAGGATAAAAATAGTTTGAAGGAGAAATAGGCACTAGCAAAAATTATTCTCTCTCTCTCTTCTCTCTCTCTCATCTCGTCTCTCTCTCTCTTCTCTCTCTCCTCTCTCTCTCTCTCTCTCTCTGTCGGATGGTACTCTTTCTTATACTGCGTCCACGTCATTTTTTTCCCTTCCCCCTTTCATGGGAAGGAGGAGGCCGAAGACTGTGCAGCGTTGAGAAGAGGGGGGAAGGGACGACACATCTAAGGAGAGGACGAGTGTTGGTTGGTGGTGGTTGTTGGTGTTAGTGTTGGTGATGATAGGGAGGGAGGGATGGGATGCGGTTGGTGGAGGAGGGGGAGGAGGCGATGGCAGTACACGGGGATCTGTGGATGAAAAATGATGGGATGGAATACGTCGGCCACCAGTCACCCTCTTCTAATTTGGATGTAAAAGCTCATTTCTCGGTATTGATCTTCTTATTACCACCGGAGGCACGTTGACGGGGTCGGGGATCGTCCTCTGCGGAAAGGAGGGATAGGATGAGATGGAATAGGAGACTTCTCCCTCTCCCTCTCCCGCTCCCTCCCAGCCATGCGTCTCCCCCTCATCTTAAAAAGCGAGAGAGAGAGAGACTTACTGATAAAAGATCGGAAGGCAGAATGGAATTCTTGAGGATGAAGGAATAAGTGTACTCATTTGGGCATCATCAGAAGTGACTCCTAGACTAAAATAGACCTGCAATGGATGGCAGTTATAAAATAAGTATGTTTTGTTTACTATATGTATGCATGTATGAAGTTGGGATCTTTCTATTTGCGCTTAAAAATGCATTTAATGTTACAATTCGCAGACGTATTCCTGTTGGTTTTAACAACGGAAATATTATTTGCAGACGATAATTATAAAATGATAAATGGATAATTAAAAGTCCTCTACCGGAACGTCCTTTTTTTTAAGAGTTGCAGTAGCGTGAGATTAACAGCTCAGGATTTCTACGAGTGAATGACACCTGTTGACAGCCAACTGTTGAAAATCTGGGGCAAGATAATGCACAGGTTCCCTTCTTGAAGACCGGGCTTTTACTGGAACGCAGGATAATCGCTCTTGTAGGGACTAATCGTTTCAAGTAGCGTTGATCACTTTCGAATAGACAGCTCGTCTTCTTTAGTAAACCTCAAAACAAGGTCGTACACTTACTCGTTGACAGTGATTTGAATTGAAGGAACGCTAGTCTGGTTCGTCTCGAAATTCTCGTTCTAGGGTTCAGTAGGGTGGTTTCAGTGCTCTTGATTCCCCTCGAGTACTTGAGTCATTTGTCCAAAGGACCATTCATGGCCATGTATTAGTACCTAAGTGTTATTTTTCAACTTACTTAATAATTTAATTGTGGTGGTGTGGTTTGCCAGAGAGTAGTTGCGTTTATTCCTATGGATTATGTAAACAATCCTTGCATTCAGATTCTCTCTCTCTCTCTCTCCTCCCTCTCCAACTTCCCCCCCCTCCCTCTCCTATCTCCTCCTCCTCGCCTTCCCTGCCTTCTCTCTCCTCGTCTCTCTCGTCTCACATCTCACACACACACACACACACACACACACACACGTAGAGAGAGAGAGAGACATTTGTGAAAACAGAATCCTTAAATGTTGGCTTTCATAATCATATCAGTCATGAGCCACCCAGTGATAGGCAAGATCGTCCAAATCGCTCACAAAGTATTTGAAAAGAAATTATTCAGAATCGGGAAGCATTTAAGTTTGATGAACTTGAGTCGTTAGGGGGAAACTTTAAGATAAGTCTACTGAAAGATGTCTTTCGTCGTGTTTGCGTGAAAATAAGTCTCGCTGCCTTTGGTATCGTAAAGACACTAAGTAGTTATTTCAGCCTCGATATAATTGAAGTTCTCTCTCTCTCTCGTAGGAAGTAGTGAGGAGCACTGCAGGCATTACTTAACGGTCTTTGCAGCTTCCCTTCGGCCCTTAGCTGCAACCTCTCTTATTACTTTTACTGTACCTCCTTTCATATTGTCTTCTTGCCGTCTGACTTTCCACCCTCTCTGATAATAGTTTCGTAGTGCAGCTGCGAGGTTTTCCTACTGCTATACTTTTCGAACCTTACTGTCATTTTTCTCTTTCAGCTCTGAATGTTCTCAAAAGGTCCAAGCGTTTGGCCTTGGCCGACAGATGTTCTCGTTCATTGACGGGAAGCTTGTTATACTAGTTATACTTTAGCCTAGGTCGACAGTAGGTGGAAGTGTCAGGTCCAATGAAAGTGCTCCGTTTTTAATTTGTACGAAATGACTCGCTAACAACCCTATCTGGTACGAAATGACTCGCTAACAACCATATTTGCTAATAGGGCCTGTGGTAGGAAAATTAATTTAGTTTTAGATGTTGAACATGAAATACGAGATGAGAATATTTGCTCGAGAAAAATAGGTTGTATAAAGGTCTTGGGTAAATCGAGCAAAACCCTCATCAAGTAGATCCCGTCCACAACGTCTCGGTAAGACCAAGAACTGGATGTCGAACTCACTCAGGTGTGCGTTTAACCTGAATGTAGAAATGTCCTGGGTGAACAGTGACTATGACTTCTCTTATGTACTTGTCCAGAACTTTCCATAATGCTGCTAGTGAGGTTGATCATTTTATTTCGAGCACCTCTGAATTTGACCAAAATATGCACCAGGTGACAAGGCAAAGGTTCACACCTTTCTGGTTTGAACCCGTGACTGATGAAAAGTGGACAAAAGTTATCATGAGATGTACTCATCAGGAATATAATTGAAATACGGTGCAGGAGTCTTCGTATTAGTATTTAATCTGTTGTATTGGCAGTTTGATATTTGGGATTGGAATATGTTGCCACTTGCTTAGGAAGAAGTTTAACGCTAAAACGGATGAAGAGGAAAAAAGATTAAAAGAAGTGAGGCAGAGGTAGAGATCTCAGGCATTTGCAAATGTTCACGTCGAGGCGAAATAGCCACAATCTTGGTTCACGAATGAATGAGTGCTTCTCGGTAAGTGTCATTTTCTTCTTCAATTTAGTAGCTATGTTCTCGAGGTCCAAAGATCATCGTTGTTTGGACTAAAGGCCCCAAGTTTATGAAGGGCCCTTTTGGCTACTACGTAAAAACGTCTTGGAATTGTCATATGCCTAGATATATTCCGTCAAGCTTTTTCCACTTGGTATTTATTTATATATATAGTTGTTTTATATTTATTTCTTGCCGTTCTATACCTAATTTGAATGAGTTCTGCCCCTTTCTTGTTTAATTCTGGTGAATATATTCACATAATACTAATCGTAAGCCGGGAGGATAATGTAGTGACAGATCATCTGCAGTCACGTTCACTATGCCAACCAAATTAGAAACGGAATCCCAGTGTAACGTGGAAGATATTTCATTTTAAAAAGGGAGTCGCGCTCGTCTAGGAGAGAAAAGAACTCGAGATTCCGGAGGTGGTGTTACGTTACGTGTCACGTCTGTCACGTGAGGTCGTGTGGTATAGAGAGCGTCTTGTCAACCCGACGGGGTGGGGGGTTGTGGATGTTTGGGGGAAGGGGGGGGGGGGTGGGGGGGGTTGGAGTGTCGGGAGGCATGGTTGGGATGGAGGCGATAGCATATATGTATTAGTAATAATAGGTGCTGTCCGGATGGAATGATCATAGGTTGATCATGTACAGTACTAACTGTTTCGTCCACATATGACGTTGCATAATGTGAGGATTGTCCTTTTGGTATCGGTTGGGATTGGTTAGGTTTCAATCGAGTTTCTGTTGGCAGGGGAAAATGTAGGATACGTTTTTGTCTTTGGTAAAATAAAGCCAATTGGAGGTCGGGTGTGTGTCCTGGCCATATCATGGTATCTCTGTCGCCATCCTTTCCTCTTCCTGCTGCTCACTCGTCAATCAATCAGTCGGATCCTATAACTTTTTAGCCACCCACCTGGAATCGATTGATCTTCCCATCTCCTATTTTACCTTGACGTCGATTGTTCAGTCCCTAAGTATTCGTCGTTTTCCGTGCTGTTTTGTACTGTTCCCATTTTTTGGACTTTGTTTTAATGCTGTTCTATTTCGAACTACTGGTGTGTTTGCATTTTGTGGTTAATCTCTGCCTTGATTATATGGTGACACTGGTGTCCGCTGTATGGCATTGATTACAGACGTTGGAATGCACTGTGCAATGACGAAAAAAATTGATGCTGTATTGTTCGGTAGCAAAATGGATGCACATATTCAGTACATTTATTTTTTTATTCCATCTGTGTGAACTGTTTATCAAAATCTTGCAGATGGTCATCTTGTTTCTCTGTTATATTTTGGATTAAATACTGGTTGCTTAGGAGAAATCGTGGACGTTTCGTAATACTTACTGTAAGCATTGACCGTATGCTGAAAATGACAGAAGACCGCCCTCCCTTTTTGAGGGTGTCAGTGGGCCAGCCAGATGAGAAATAGCCATGTCCGAGTGTTGAGTAACGGCATCATGTCCTTTCGTATGTTGTTCATCGCCACGACTCCCTGACCTCCATCATTGCCTGTATACTGCAGTGCCAGTAATGATTTCTATGGAGACTGGATGCGTTGGGCGCTCGGCATCAAGTATTCATGTCACTATTTTATCTCGGGCGACTTCCTTAACTTGCCCTTGTCACATACCCCAGCCCCCCCCCCCCCCCCTCCCCCCTCCCCCCACCAGTTTTTCTCATTATGGCAAATGTACTTCTGAATGAATAAGTGGGTTTATGTTTTGACTCGCATGTTTCGCCTTCAGTAGGTCATTTCTCAGCCACACCTTCGGAAGCCTCAGGACTGATAATAGAATTCGTTCAGAATTGCCTGACTAAGTCTAACAAATGATGCAAGAAAAGATCGTGTATTTGGCTTAGTCTTCTGTCTTTTTAGTGATGCCATCCCTTTGGTATTTTTAACATTTTTCTATCTTTTGATCAAACTGTAAATGGATATTCAGCTGGCTCTTCGACTAGAAACTTCAGTTTCGCTTTGGTCATAAAATTTTTTGCGTTGTTACAAATTTGTTAAGTATCCTATTGCTAATGTGAGATTCTTGCATCTTACAATCAAACAGAATTGGAATAAGTCGATAGTTAGGCAGTGTTTTTCCTGATATATTCACATCACTTGTAAAGATCTGCTTGCTCACATGGATTAACTTTACGTGCAAAACTGTCAATGTCTTTCCGTTTAGTTCAATGGTATAATGTCGGAATTGCAATTTAAAAAGGAAAAAAATGCAATGGTATAATGTCGGAATTGCAATTTAAAAAGAGAAAAAAAGGCAACTTTCACGAGACTTTTGTTATTAAATAAAAAAAAAGTAAAATTAAAACTTGACTCAAAAGTATATGTGGAGTCGAGAGACGGCAAATCTAAAAGTCTCATCTGCGAGTCACGTGTTCAGAGGAACACGTCAAACCGAAGGGATCATTTCGAAGGTAGAATAATCAGGCCATATGTGTATCTGTACTAATTCAGCAAGATTTTTGAAAAGAAGAATATGTAGGGCGACTGAACCTGTATTGCATGATAAAATTTAATGTATCTGATATGAAGGGAAGATTTGACAAGGCGTAGTATTCCGTACTCATTTGCATTCTATCCTCGCTGGTGCTCTTGAGAGTAATGAAATATCGTTTAAGATTATAAATAAAGCTTCCTACATCTTAGTATTGTGGAATTTGTTTAAAGTCGCGTCAGAATGGTCTAAAGATTTATATACATATATACATATATATATATATATATATTAAGGTATATACTATTATATAATAAATATATATATAAATCACTGTAGATGCACATGACTTCATTAAATAAGCGAATACCATAGGAAAATGATCGGCAGAAATTTACTAAGACGAAAGCGCTTGGATTTCTGCCTATCACTTTCCTGTGTATGAATGCATGTATGTATGTATGTATGTATGTACTATGTATGTGTTGCGTGTGTCATTGCTTCAGGTATACGGCTGCAACTTTGTCATGGCTGCGATTTACAGATGTCGTTAACCGAATTGATTTTTTGTTTGAATCATTCTGGACGCCCCCGTGGAAGTCAAGACTTGTTGGCTCAGTGTTCAGACTCAGCTGCATAGTCGTAAACAGCACCATAATATGGTAATAATGGAAGTATACCACTGTACCGTGGTTTGATACCTGGGTGGTGCTGGTGCGGGCATTGTTATAAAAGATTGCTTTCTCGCGTGGGCATTCTCAGCCGGTGATGTGGTTGTGACTGCCCCAAAGAGCGTCAGGGAAGAGTCTGCATTTTTTGCGAAGATTCACGCTCGGTTCTTCCTGCTTTATTCAGAATGAAAGAGGAGAAAAGGCGAAAATATTTGTTGTAGATACGAGGATCATATGAATAAATGGAAATATATATATATATATATATATATATATATATATATATATATATATATATATATATATATATATATATATATATATATATATACATATATATATATACACATATATATATACATATATATACATATACATATGCAAGTATAGTTGGTGAGAATAGCGACGAAATTGACACAACAATTTTATTATATTTTGTTATTCGTTTCTAGTCGTTCCCATAAGGATTGTTAATAATGAATGCAAGCACCGAACTTTTAAAAAAGCGGATTCGCAAACGTCACTCGAGACGATTTCACTAGGTGCAGTCGGATGTTTTGTGCTGACAACGATTCCGTGTGGGTTCTTCCTCTCGTTTGTGTCCTACTGAGAAGAATTGACTTTTGTCAGAGGTCTGGCAAAAGGCATATATATATAAGTGTATATATTATATATATATATAATATAATATATATCTATATATATATAGATATATATATATATATATATATATATTATTTATTATATATATATATTATCTTTCAAGTCTGTTGCTGTGACGGATAGTAATGACATGTCAGTTTTGATGTAATCATTGTTACATTTTTTTTCGCAAAAAAGAAACCCAGTGTTTAAAATCTTGCAACAGAGACCATGACGCTCGAAAAGGGTGATAAAAAAAAAAATCGCCTTTCTTCTTCTCATGGATGTTTCCAGTGTGTGAGGTGTCTTGTGCATACTTCAATCTAGACATGATTTTATTTGCATATCAGACACCAGCAGCGAAGATTTATATCCCATGTGACTCTCCTCTCCGCCATTCTCTCATTGTAATGTCAGCTGAATTGTTTGTACTTTTTATTGGCGCCATATTCTGCATCGTTGATTAGACTTGCTTGTGTTACCAGGATTCTTAATCATGATTACGTTCAATGTGAAGACTTAGTTGATGTTAGAAGTACGACAAAAAAAATGTGTCGCAATCATCGTTATTAAAGTGAGAATTCTGTATTGATTAAAATGAGTCCTTGAGGACGCTGCTGTAAATTGCTGTATCATTCAGTGGAGGATTTCTCTTCTACTTTATGAAATTGAGAAAAGGAGGCGACTGTATAAATTGAGAGAGGTAGATTATATTCGTACTGCTGTGAATGTTACCTTGGGCAATGTAGGATTTATGCACTGCTCTAGTCAATGGTAGTGAGGTGGGTTATTTCTGTACCGCGTCCTGTGAAATCTGTCTTTCATCGAGTGTGGCAATGAGTTATACACAGCCGTGAATGCTGTATTATATTTTGAACAATGCACTGATATTTCTCTACTGTTATACGTTGCATTAAATTAAGCAACAGAGGATATGTGGGACCTCACGGTGTTGAATAGCAAGTGCTGTGTAACTACGGGTGCACTCGGCTGGCTTTTATTATTATTTTTTTTTTATAGAGACTCCTGTGGAAATCTGGTTTCAGTTTAGGTTCTTCAGCACTCATTTCACGTTCAGTCGGGTTATCTCTCGTTTCATGTTTATTGATGGCTTGTTCGACCTTGCCTGCGAGTCTGTATATTGTGGTGGAATTGACCAAGGGTTACGAATGCATAATGCAGGATGCTTATGGAATATTTGAGTGGTGCAGCTTTTTCAGGAATATTTCTCCCTGGCTTTGTCATTGTTTCCTTCATATTTCTTGTGGAAGTGTTCGGAGAAACTTACTTGTCCCATGTATAGTCGGCTGTACTCCTTCTAGCCATCTCCACTTTGAATGGTTGTTTAGTTGTGGGTTATCTTGGGTTACGTGGCAGAATTCCGGGAATGGATCGTTCGACTAACAACCCCAATTCTATAGAAGCTGTACGCAATAGGTTTTAAGCTTTGATATCCAAGCAATACTATTCCCCATTTAAGACTGTAGTGTTAAGGTACTAAGCAAATTGTATCCAAAATAGTGTCTAGTATTGAAGAAGATAAGCCACTTCTAATTGTGGTTGCATCGCCTTGTCTCTCTTTGTGTCCTATTGGTATGCATTTCGGAATAGCCTTGAAGCCTTAGATTTGCAAATGTATTGGTCGGTTTGAATAGGATAAGAGAAAATACATTCACTCAATTTACTCCTCTTTTGACAGTTACCGAGGCTCCCAGTCAGAAAGAAAGATGGCTTCACATAAATTTATTCCTGATAACTGGTTCAGAACATTTTTCGCACGTCTAAGACGGCCTTCTTAACATTATACAGTATTTATGATTATGATGTGTGCTAACATCTGCAGAAGAGTTAACCTTTGGGTAACACGCATTATATAAATAATTGTGCTGTGCTCATCACAAAGTTGTCCCTGGTTGTAGAGGCCATTTTTATTTTCTAAGTGTTTGCTCCAACAGGATATGGCTCATAAGAAAACACACACACACACACACACACACCTGTTTACTGTCACATTGACACTTGAACTTTAGAATAATCGTGCATAAACCCTCTGTGCATAAAACTTTCACACATCAGCCATTGCAAACACTGCGCAGACGACTCACTTGTGTGTGTGTGTGTGTGTCTACAGCACCAATTAAGTCTTCCTCGTCTCCCTTTTGTCGCTTCGGATCTATACACTTCCACCAACCTGTCGTCTTCCGTTCCTTCCACATGACCAACTTCAAAACACTGATTCATCCTCTCGGTTGTTCTGACCTTCTTACCTCTGTCGGGAATAACCGAATGGCTGAGTACCCGGTCATCGGACCATACCTCCATTCATTGAATGAAACCCTGTACCACTTGAACGTCATGTTACATATCTTTTTCGCTCGAATCTAATGCTGCTGCATGCACTGCAGGAAACAAAATCTTATCTACAGCATTCATCAGTCACACTTTCTTTTCAAGATAGGACATGGAACTCGCAGCCTCTGAATTACTGAGAACCTTGTTGGTGCTCCTGACACGCTGCACGACCAGACGCACTCCTTTCGAGCAATAGGCTCTTAAAATTACTATTATTATTATTATTATTATTATTATTATTATTATTATTATTATTATTATTATTATTATTATTTTTATTTTTAAAGTAGATGAAACCTATTCATATGGAACAAACCCACAGGGGCCATTGACTTTAAATTCAAACTTCCAAAGAATATGGTCTTCATGAGGAAGAAGCAAGAGGAAAGGAAATGCAGAAAGAATAGATACACTAACTGATAAAGAAAAATAAATAAATTGATAAAACATCAAATTGATAAAAATGTATTAAAATGCAAGCAGAATTGCATTAGCGTAGTCATGCATCGCATTTTCGCTTGAACTTATGACGCTCCAACTGTACGACATCCTCTGAAGGGAGGCTGGAAGTTCCACAGTCCAACAGTGCGAGGAATCAAGAACCTCTGGAACTGAGAAGTTCGACAGCGAGGCGCTCACTGCATAAAATTGTTGCTTCTGCTGTTTAGCGAATGTGGTTGCTCTGGGTAGATTAAGGGGATCAGGATCAATCGTGAATGTGAAAGATCATTAAGTCTATCGGGATTGAGTCGCTAGTCCCATGCACTTCTTAACTAACTTCCTCCTCCTCCTCCTCCTCCTCCTCCTCCTCCTCCTCCTCCTCCTCCTCCTCCTCCTCCTCCTCCTAGGGCCTTCCTGGATAGTGCCACAGCAGTTGACCATCAACCTTGTTCATTATTTTTTGCTTATTCAACACAAGCAAAGAAATTTTCATTGATATTGGCCACTTGCATGTGTGTGTGTGCTGTAATCCTACATGAATGAGGAGGAACCAAATGTTGAAAACGAGTATGACTTCGCAACTCAAAATGCTGTAGCTTCGTAGTTTGCTCGGTTATCAGCACAAATTCTAAATGTTGGAAGTCATGTTTGGAGTCTTGCTTCATCAATGCATCCTTCCATCTGTGTAGAATTCGTAGCTCCTTTATTCAAAATGATAATGTCATTCATGGACTAGATATGCCTTGTGGATTTCACGATATTCCACTCTGCGGTTTTCGTGTTTGTTTCATCCGTCGACAGTTGTGATTTTCTGCTGAATTTGGTACCGTCTGTTGAATGATTTAATGGGCGAATGCAACGTCGAAATGTTCCTACGAAATGGAATGTCTTCTTGTGTAGGACGAGAAAAGCTGACCCAACTGAAGAACCACAGAAACAGTCAACTGCATGAAGAGTGGTGAAACGCAAATAATTAGGATAATGAAGGCAAGGCGAATTTCAGTTGCAATTTGAAGGTCTCTAGTTTTAAAGCAGGGAAACGAGTGGCGCCCGCAAACGTTACAGATATCTGCATTCAAGGCTAAAGGCTTTCTGCCTGAAGTAAGATCCAAGGAGGGACGAGGCTTTTAGCAGAAAAAAAAAGAAAGAATAGGTTTTGGACTGATGACGGTCGAAGCCACTCCATTAACTATGAGACCGGTTGACAATTGTCGACATAATCACACAACAGATCCCAAAAATTTGTTTCGTATCACGGCGCGTCTGCTGCATATTTTGCGTGAGACCCGAGGTTAATCCAAAAATGTCCCGACCAGGACGAGTATCAATATTTGCTGTAGTCCCCTCAAGTGCTTGTTGATTTATAGGAACTCTTTTGCTTCACGGGTAGTTAGAACCAGAGTTAGGTTTCAGGGGGGTGAGCGCCGGGCGCAGTGTCCCCCCCCCCTCTCCAGGGGAGAGATCAGAAAGATTCCTCTGATACAACTATGTACTGTACTGCGATATCATATGCTTCAGATATAAATATACTCTCTCTCTCTCTCTCTCTCTCTCTCTCTCTCTCTCTCTCTCTCTCTCTCTCTCTCTCTCTGAGGCTTGTTACCACTGCCAGTTATAGATACTTCACTCTGTTGAAAAATATGTCGGCTTGCCATGTATATTTAATATGTATTTTTTTTCTAACGTTCTTTGGGTTACACAGCTTGCTTTTGTTTGTTTGTTTTGGGGTCTCGGTCAATATCTTGTGACCTCGTCAATTGAAGAGTGTAAAAAAAAAGGGGGGGGGGGGGTGGTTGGGGCAGGTTGGAGGCTGGTTGAGTGGGGAGAGCTAGATGTGCTGAAAGTCTAGTATGTAGATCTTGGATGTGCTTACTCACTTAGCTTGTAGAATGACAGTTAGGGTTTTGATTGGAGGAGTTAAGTGGCATCAAGAAGTATGCACTGAAGGAACGATTGAACTTATAGGAAACGGGATTGGGCGCATGCTCTCTCTCTCTCTCTCTCTCTCTCTCTCTCTCTCTCTCTCTCTCTCTCTCTCTCTCTCTCTCTCTCTCTCTCTCTCTCTCTCAAGAATTAATTTGTAAGGTGTTGTGCTTTTGTTGGAAGTACGGTGTGCCGCCATTGGTCACTTTTCAAAGAGACCTCTAATGAGAGTTGTACGCCTTTCTCCCTTCCTCGTGACTGCCGTTGGAAGACATTACCCTCCCCTTGCTTCCCCTCCGTCAGCCGAATCCCAGATTAGCGGCGACCTTGTGCTGTTATTTTCCTTCTCTTCCGGTCCTTTCCAGGCTAAATGCTCATGAACCCGATACGTGTAAGCGGCCGGAATTAGGGGGATGGTTCCTCTAAGTGGAAAAGACGATTTTGAGATGGATCGGTTGGTTAACCTCTCTCTCTCTCTCTCTCTCTCTCTCTCTCTCTCTCTCTCTCTCTCTCTCTCTCTCTCTCTCTCTCGTGAGTGAATTTTAAAGCGTTGTTTCATTGATCGGTTTGTACTTTATTTCCTTCTCCTAGCGTGATAAATATAGGATTGAAGGTACATTTGACAAAATACTCGTGAGTATTGGAATGGGCAGTTTCTGCAGTCTCCCATTTGAAAACCATGTCACCTTCGGTTGCGACCTTTTGTATTTTTGCTGTGAGAGGACTGCACCGTATTTTGTCAGAATTGAAAATTAAACTAGGAATACTATACACACTTGGCGCAGATCTGATAACAAGGGGAACACAAATCTTAGCTGCAACTTCAGACTGTTCATAAGAAAACTGACGGTGGCCGCCCTGTGAATATCTGGTCAGACTGTGATGACCAGGTAACAAGTTGTTGTTGTTGTTGTTGTTATTTCTGTTAGGTTTTATAACTAAAATTCCAGGGTTAATTCATATTAACCCCTTGATTTATCTGTGGAGGCATACAAAATATATGGATTTGGGAAACGTTAACATTTTTTATCTGCTATTAACTATAATTAAATGTTTATTATTCATCAAGCAATTACACTATCGTTACCCTATTTTGGCCCAGACAAGGATGCTCCACTTTACTATAATGCAATACGTTACAACGGGTCGTTTGCATTAACCACTAACTGCCTGCCATTTCCATCATTGTGTTCCCCAAGTAAAACCTGAAACTTGTCAGCAGTTCGTAACACAGCTCACGAATAAAATGATTGAAGTGACAGACAGTCGGTCCCGCTCTTTGCTGCTTATTGGTGCCAGTTCAGTCCACTTTGAAATGTAATGTTGAATGCCCATATTTAGTATTCATTGAGAAGATGCTTTGCCTAAATAACATAACGTGATCAATAATAATATATGGACTAATGAAAACTGGTAGACGATAAACATGAGAAGTACAGGTCCATTGGATTGACAAAAATTCATAGTTGGAACACCAGTGTCACCTTGTTGCTTGAAAACTCTTCCTACGAGGCTGGTTTAAATGAAACGTCGTTCATCCTTTTCAGAAAATTTTGTTATCAAAATTGTTTCTAAATTTACGGCCAAATGTGTAAGAAAAAACTTGCCTTCGTATAGTATTTAAATGATTCCACATTTAAACTTAACTGCTTACATTATAGGCAGTTTCTCGATAGAAGAGTTTGAAAGAGTTTAAATTAGAAGAGCTTTATCTTTGTCCCTTGCTTGCACCAGTGTTGTATTAACCAGTGTGCAGCCTTGATTCACAAGTTTCAGGGCTCCATTTGTCAGTAAAGAAATTGGGTTGAACACTTATTTTATTTCGATTTAAGAAAAGGCATAGAGTCCAAGTATATAGTTGTTGATTCGTGTTTGTTTGTACAGATGGAAGGATTTTGCCGAGGTATCCTTATTCAAAACGCGAGCGCACGCCCGCAGGAAAAGTCTTAAAAAAGGCCATAAACTTGATTTGAAAGCTGCTTCTGAATGGGTGAGGGAGGAAAGCAATTCAGCCTTCAACTGGGGATGCTAATGTCTAGGATGTTAAAGTGCAACTGTAGACACCTGAACAGTAGTTTAGGAGCTTGTTTCGTGCAACCAGCTGGAGACATACATGGGCAAGCAGTCTCATTCCCAAATGCTTATTGAAAACAGGAAGGTTTGACATCCTGAGGCTTACCAGTTACGGGAAAAGCAAGTAGGTTATGTCTAAGACGACTCAAATCTCTCTCTCTCTCTCTCTCGCAGTGTGTTTGAAATCGTACTTCCTTCAGCGTGTGATCGGTACCAAGACTTTATCGCGATATCTTGCTTAAGGGCCGTCCACACGGTCGAGCTTTGCTCGACGAACTGCTCGATGTGACCCCTTCTGACGTCACACCGAGCAAAGTTCGTCTGGCAAAGCTCGACCGTGTGGACGGGACTTTAGTGGCCTAACTTGGAAATTTTCTCGTATTTCTGTTTATAAATTTGACGGGGGGCTGATGAAGTAATGTATTTACAGTGTCAGGTAGCCTAATTAAGGTGCAACCAGTGTAGTGTGTGGTACTAGATTGATTTTTTTTAAGTGTCTTGTTCGCTCGGCCAGATCCCCAGACGTGTCGCAGTATTGGCTGCTGCACCTGAAGGTCTAGGCCCGAATGCTTCATTCTGGTATTATTCATTCATTGCCTCTCCGGACCCCCCCCCCCCCCCCTCTCTCTCTCTCTCTCTCTCTCTCTCTCTCTCTCTCTCTCTCTCTCTCTCTCTCTCTCTCATATGGTGACGGGGTTGAGATGAGCCAATGGAAGCCTCGTTACAGGTTGAGGGATTAAAAGATTGTTGGCCCTTCTTGCTGCTGCTGTTTTTTTTACAGTGCCCTTTCTTGTTATACCCGTTCATTCAAAACACACTAATTTGAGATATCTGTAAGTTAAGTGCCCGTGGATTGCGAATTCACAATAAATTGTTTGCTTGTCAGGACATAGTCGTAGTTAGTTATCGTTTGTGCATAATTTATAAGCACAGAAAATCGTAGTGTTTCTCGGTAAAACCTTTGTATTTACGTAGTACAAAGCGGTTGGACTAGATACCAGTGAGCAGTGATAGGCAGAGCAGTTCGAATATTCAGATTGAGAACAGGTTGTCTCGGTTGACAACAGAATTCTTGGAGTGGTAATCACCTGCTGATGAGTGATTTGTCACGTTTTAAGACCACGAGACCTTTATTAAGCGGATGAATAACTGCACACAGGAAAATCTTGAGTGTCCTAATATGGACGTAGTGTAGATGTAAAGAGATAAATCAACTGTTGAGGTTTGGTTTTTGCTGTGGGTAACAAGGACGAGAAGCGTCGAATTTGTTATCCGGTGTCAAGCGAAAGAATCCTCGATTTTTAAGCCTTTTTGGTGAAAGATTTTGTTTTTAATCCCTGGTAGTGAACGGGAGCTTTGTTAACCTTATTTTTTTATGTGAAGCCTTAATATATTTACTTTTTAAATTATTTATCTACTTATTTTATGACCATAATGGAGCATCAATTTTTTTAAAAATCTTCATGATATATTTATGACTATAATGGAGCATCAATTTTTTTAAAACTTTTTCATATATATATATTATATTTAACTTATATATTTATATATTATATTATATTATATATATATATAATAATGTATTATATATAATTATATATATTATCTGTGTGGAAAGTAGCTTTCTTTTACATCAGGTGTAATAATCTAGTGAAAGAAATATTGGTCACCCTTAGTAGTAACAATAGATTTAATTTCGAACTATTACATAGTGCAAGGTACTTTCACTTCTAAGTTATCGGTTGGAACCTTGTATTTTTTTAATTTGAACCCTTGGCTACTGAATACAGTATCAGTTTCTGAGCCGTGAAACTGCCAAGAGAATGTATACTTAAGATGTACGGGAAAATAAGTTTTAGTGAAAAATTTATTGAATGTTTTTTTTCGCGCGTTTTACCATTTTCTTGAAAAATGTCTTGGCTCTTGTTTTTTCACGTTTTACTGACAAATTATGTTTGTTTTATGCTTAACTTCGTGGCAGTCACCTGGGTATTATTGTTTTTGTTCTTTTTATAACTGATGCCGGTGCTACAAGGGAAAAGTCATAATTACTACCACCACTACCACCACCACCACCTACTGTTTACGTTGCTTTTGTAGACTCATGAAGCTTCGGTCGAGTTCGTTGTTATACATAGTATGTTGTAAGTATGAGTAACCTTGATGCTTACTTCGTTTGGTAAGTGTTAGCATTGTAGTGAATAGTGTGCTAGTGAGGCCAGTAGCCATGAAAAGCACCCTCTTTGAAGCTGCAGTATTTGTATGCTAATGGTTGCTCCTTGTTTTCTCTTCCCCTTGCATCTCCTGTCCCTGCCTCCTGCCTCCTCCTGCTGCTGGTGCTGGTGCTGGTCGGATGCCGTGACGTGGAACGGGATGCTGCGACGACGGATGGCCGCCTGCAGACCATCACCGGCAGCATGTCCACCTTGACGCCCCCGATAGCGCTAGAGAACCCCGAACATCAATTCCGTGTCGACTACATCCAAGACGTAGCCTCCCAGCCGGACTTCGACTACCCCGAAATATTCTACGAGCATACTGAAATCCTATGGAAGGACAAGGGAGTACAGGCCTGCTATGATAGATCCAACGAGTACCAACTCATAGACTGCGCTAAGTAGTAAGTACACTTTATGGATATCTTCCTTGTTAAGGAAGGCTCATAACGGGGCTTTCCCATGGCCTCTTTGATAGCGATATTTCTCTGTTATGTAACGCCCTGTCAAATGTCACTCTCTCATTTTCGTCCTGTGTTCCTATCATGTGTACTAGTATGTATGTACGTGTGTTCTTGGCAGTCATGGGAGATTTATTTATTATGGGGCTTAGTCTGTGCTCTCGTGTGCGGCGTGGATTATCATACAGTTGGGGTACAGTTGAGGGAATGTCAATTTTGTATATGGGGACGTGAACCTAGTTTGCCCCAAGATAGACACTTTTTCTTTGCGTTTGCTAAATTAATGCTTTAGAGCTGGATGTTTTTTGTGTTTCAATTTTTCAATAGACCTTTATGGGAACTCATTGCATGTAGGGTGGTTCAACTGTCGGGTTAGGGAGACGATTTAGCTGGCATGGAAGTTTTTGCACGTTGTCACCGAATTCATTATAACCCTAGGAATCAGTTTCACCCAAAGGGAATTAGTATTGATGATAAGTGCATCCAAGGCCAGAAACCTTGTCAGTTTTATTTTTTATTGGGTGTAAGTTATTCTCCAAGGTACTGTATTAAATTCTATATTAAACTGTATTTTGGGGCTCAATATTTCGAAAAAAAATTCTACATGTATAATCCTATGTTTCTACTATGGGAAAAAATAATAGGGCCTTTTATACATGAAGTCAGTCATGCATCCCATTCCCTGAGGCCAAGTACGCAAGGCGTCATTTCTAATTTTATTAGGGTAAATGCAACAATCGGATCGTGAAATAATAGATTTAATTTGTAACATACTTTTTCATTCAAATATTAAGCCCCAAATCTAGTTCAATGTCGAATTCAATATACCTTGGAGACTAAGTTGCACCATATAGAAAATAAAACTGATAAAGTTTCTGGGCTTGGATGTACTTATCAATATTAATTCCCTTTGGGTGAAAATGATTGCTTTTCCCAATCTTATCAGCGCCCTGGTTAATTGCTGCGTTCCTTGTTTCACAGCAGACGACACATTGTGCTGACTGACCAGCGTCAGATGAATAATCTTCAATTGAACAGTGAGGCTGCAAGTGTAACGAAGTTCCCCATTTTAACAGTAATTCTGAAATGTTGGTTGCCAGTGTCGGATTTCTCTCTCTCTCTCTCTCTCTCTCTCTCTCTCTCTCTCTCTCTCTCTCTCTCTCTCTCGTGTGTGTGTGTGGGGAGACCCCTGGATAATGTGGAGTCTAGGATTAAGTGTTCTTCAACACAACCGTACAAAGAAGGCTTTTGCCCAGTGCCAGTTATTGAGTAGAGCAATCATTGAAGTGGCATCATCATCGTCTGAGTTTAGAACGGGAAAGGAATGTCCGTCACAAATCGAATTGCCCTTTGGTATTCGTTGCAGGGAAGGCAAAAGCAGTTAAGCAGTTTCTCTTACGAGACGAAAGGCACAATTGACAAGGTCGATACGCCATGCGCAACTTTTCTTATTTTCATTTTTTCTGAGAGTTACGATGGGTTGATCGGTGTGCGGCAGAATAGGGTAAGTGGTGGCATTTGATGACTGTGTCGTCATGGTTGTGGGAGGGGATTTAGAGTGAGGGTGATCATCCTTGTTGGGATAGGTATTTCCGGTTTGTTGGCAGTTACGACCCTAGTTATTATTTGCGAGTGAGTCAGCCAGGACGTATAATTATACCTTGGACGAGTGATGAGTACACCCACTCCGTATTTTAGGACTGCTGATGCACGCCCCATGGAGGGGGTCGGGGAATGAGTGGGTTGGCCTGTCAGTGGGAGGATGACGATTTTGTGGATGTAGCGCGAGGGAGGGAGTAGGTTGTGGGGAGGGGGTCGTTTTCAGGTTTTGACACACTTGATCATTGGCGATTGAAAAAGGGTATCACGGAGAGTCTCGGTAAAGAGTTTCCAGACAATGGCCTGTCTGTCTTGAAATATGCGTAGTAGACTTGTAGATGGTAATATATCTGAGGCTAATTTAGATTATATACCTGGTGTTTTATAATATATATATATATATATATATATATATATATATATATATATATATATATATATATATATATATATATAGTATAAATATAATGAAGTTATTCTAAACTTTTCAAGATGACTGGAAAGTAGACAACTTGTTGGTATGAACATACCAATATCGCTGCATTGAATCGCATGTCTTAGCTGGTAAAATCCCCCTTTTAATAATACCTATTTTTAACTTGAATGACTGTGAAGTTAATGCAGTTTGATTCATGCTCATGAAGTATGTCCGGAGAGGTCAGTACTCTCGTGCTTTTTCGTGAGAACGTCAGTACAACCTTTCAGTTCATAACCAAGTGAAAGAAGACACTGCCGATCAGTTCAGTTGAGAAGTCTGTTGAATGACGGTAGCCTCTGACATTTGTAGTTCTCGTCGCCAACTCAATTCATTGTGCAATGCTGCAATACTTTTACGTTGAAAAGTGCTATTTCTTCACAGTGATGGATGCTTTTCTATTTTTGTGAGACCTGCTGTAAAATTATGCGTCACTAGTTTTCTTGTCACTAGTTCGTGGTGCTTAGTAGGGAACACGTAACGTAACTTGTTTTTCTGTACCCAGTGCTCGATAATAGTGTATATAACGAGAGAGAGAGAGAGAGAGAGAGAGAGAGAGAGAGAGAGAGAGAGATTGTGTGGGAACCCTCCAATGTTGGCTGATGTCTGCAGTAAAGGGAATAGGACATTCACGTTTATAAGAGGGAGGTGGGGCGAAGGGGTCAAGGGGATGCTGTCACAACGGAGATCTAACCCCCCTATTCCTCCTCCTCCTCCTCCTCACGTCATGATAACGGTTCCTAACCTCTTGCAACCCCCACCCACCTACCCTGCGAAACGATATGACTTGCTACGAAACCATCCTATCTGCTCCCTGCCTTCTACCTCCTGGTCCTGTGATCCTTGCTTGTGAGGAGTACCGCCTCCCGGTCGGTGGTGGTTGTTGGTCGTCATGTGTCATCTTGGAGTTTATAGGTAATGGCTGATTCATCGTCCTCATTGCGAGGCACTTAGCATCAGGACTTTCCGCCAGTAACCAACTTCGACTGCTTGGTCATGCTCGTTCTGTGCGAGGGGCGCTGAAGTCTTTTTCACAGAGACCCACAAGTCTTCGTTATAAGTTCCCTCAGCCGTAACTCTCATCATTCCTTTTGTCTGTTCCTAGGTCCTTGTGCCTTTAAAACGTATGTCATTTTAGTACTCACGATTCTAATAATACCGGTGAAAAGACTTTGTCGATGAACACGCATCTTTGATGAAGCAGGCTGAAATTTGTCGTACATGACGAGATCCAAATTGGATAAGCACGCTGCCTCATCAGGAGCATTTGTCTTCAGATATAAGCAAAGCTACCCCAGAAGGATCATACTACAGCAGGACTTTTGGGGAAGCGAACGAACCTGGATTCTTTTAGGGAGACAGTGCCGCTTGTCTGATTTACTTTTGTTTGGATAGAATGCGGCAATTTTTTATTTTATTTCTTTTTTAAAGATCTATCGTAAAGGTCTGGTTATCTTAACTGGGTGGAAAGTCTCATTTGTGTCCTGATATGTTTTTATTTATATATATATATATATATATATATATATATTATATATATATATATATAGTATATATATATATAGTATATATATATCTCATATCTGTTCTTGCGTAGGTACCTTTACAGACCCATGACCGAAGGTTAACAATAAGCAATTAGTCGGATTGGCCAGTTCATTTTTTTTTTGTGGAGGCGGGGGACGAAGATGACAATCCATTCAGGTTAATTGTGCCCATATTATCCTCTTAATTGTCAGTTGACTTTCCTGTACCCTTTGGAGGTTTGGTGAAATAGAATACGTTGTTTCTCCGCTCAATGAGAGGTCAGCGATGTTTTATAAAATGAGCCCGAGGGAGAAAGTAGAAACACTAACAGTATTAAGATGTTGGACCCACCTGCTGTTTTCTTGGGTGGGTTGCTTTGCCTACCTTTCGGTGCGTGGGCGTTAGCATCCCTTTAGCGTGTTGGCGCACGTGTTTCATCTAGGAGAGAGAGAGAGAGAGAGAGAGAGAGAGAGAGAGAGAGAGAGAGAGAGAGAGAGAGAGCACTAGCGGTGGGTGATATAAGTGACCGTACCTTTTGAGGGAGGGCTGGTCACTCCCACAGATATTCATTGCTTGTAAAATGCTGTAATAGGGGCTGGCGCGCCTCTTGAATAGTTCTGCAGGCAAAGCTGTACTTGTTTCTCTTCGCTAAGAATCTGGTGAATTTCTTGCAAGCATACTATGTTAGTCGCGCATTTTTTGTCCTTGGAAGTTGATGCGGCTTCGAATTTCAGTACCCCATTTTCCGGGATAGGATGGGACGGTCTAGGCACAATCCGTTAACCGAGTGTCCGTGTATTGATGTCAACGGTAACTCCTGATGGTCGACTGTTTTGGTATGCAGCCTTTGGGGAGAGAGAGAGAGAGAGAGAGAGAGAGAGAGAGAGAGAGAGAGAGAGAGAGAGAGAGAGAGATCCGCCTTCAAAATAGATAGCAACTTATAATTACCTATTAGAGACCCCA
The DNA here is from genome assembly GCF_015104395.2 of Macrobrachium nipponense. Taxonomy (NCBI): domain Eukaryota; kingdom Metazoa; phylum Arthropoda; class Malacostraca; order Decapoda; family Palaemonidae; genus Macrobrachium; species Macrobrachium nipponense. Next base: position 76,644,954 of record NC_087211.1, on the reverse strand, counting down.
GTGAGATAGTCTTTGCCCATATGGGAGCTAAAACATCTCTCGTTTTGTTTTTTACAGTTCTTTGTTCATCTTGCTCGACAACATAATATACGAACGCTGACGCACTATTAATTCATATGTGAATTGTCTTGCATAATATACGCACGTTGACACTTAATGGAAAATCTTTTATTCAATCGTAGACAACGCGAATAGAAGAGCTTCTTGTGATTATGAGACATCGGTGGCTGCACAGCGTTGGCTTTTATCTCAACTTGACTGTCTCTCCAAGTGTTTCTCGTTCTACTCTCGAGCATTTGACCTTACTTTGGTGCGAACCCCCCCCCCCCTCCTCTCTCTCTCTCTCTCTCTCTCTCTCTCTCTCTCTGTTGATATGTACGTATTTAGTGAATTAAGTACTGTTAGACGACTTGGTGGGCTCAGATATTGTGGAGATAGAGAGAGAGAGAGAGAGAGAACCTGCGTAAACTTACGTATTCGTTGCTCCGTCATAATGTGTATCGTCAAAACAGGAGGCCCTCGAAGAGGTAATTCCCACCTCTTTGGAGTGAAACCATTCGCAAGGCTTGCTCCCTGCCTGGTCTCCACACCCCCACAGTTCGTTTCTCTCTCTCTCTCTCTCTCTCTCTCTCTCTCTCTCTCTCTCTCATCGACTCCTCCTCCCACCTACCCCCGCCGCCTCTTCTGACCGCCCATTCATTTTATCCCACTTTTCCTCTCCTATCCTCGATGCCGTCTTCTATCACTTTACCCTTTACTGATTTGAATCTCTCTCTCTCTCTCTCTCTCTCTCTCTCTCTCTCTCTCTCTCTCTCTCTCTCTCTCTCCTTAATCATAGTGCCTCCCTGTCAAGTAGATGTCTGTAACGTAGGTGTAGTTTGTAGTAGTAGTTCCAAGATTCAGGAAGTGCATTAGTATAGACTGGAAGTGTTGTCGTAGCATTGAAGTTGGGGGTACAAGTTGCAGGCAGCCTCCTATGGGGGACCTCTTGAAGGGTTACCAACTACGGGACAGACTTGAAAAGCTATTACTTGAGGCGATAAACACTTAACCTCATAATCGAAGTTAGATGAATTTCTTTCCGAGCCATAATAGCTCTTTAACCCCTTGTAAATTGGCGTGTGCTTCTCGGCGCTCCTGCTGTCTCGTCTACCCTTTTCCCTCTAGTTGGCGATGAAGACGAGACCCATAACTTCCCGCCGAGTTGTTGAGAGGGTCATGGATATGGCGCAGTGGCACCGCCATAGAAGTCGATCGCCCACTGGTCAGATGCTAATAGGCTTTACACCCGTTTTTGTTTGTTGTATTGAGCCAACACTTCTTGATGGCACGGGCCTTTCCCTTTTTCGGTCCGTAGATCTGAAAAGATTCTTTGAGTGCATAATTAGGTTTTGTGAAGTTGGAAATACTTTTCGTTGTAGAGATAGGAGTGAACAGGGGATGGATGATGGTATAGGGCCATCATGTCATACTGAAGTGGAAGTTTGAAAAATGTAAGACTTTCGAAAATTAGCGAAACTGTTCTTAACCTTTTTATGACCACGTCTCCTCCTAGAGATGGTCCTTCCCTCCACTCCAGCCCCCCCTACCCCCCTTGCATCTACGTATGAGTAAAGTTCCCTCCCAGATTTAAAGGAAAATGAAACACGAGAAAGAGAAGGAGTTTCGAGGGATAGGGAGGGAGGTCAATCATTGCAAAACGTGGTAAGGCCAACGAGTCTTGACTGGAGTAGTAGTACTCTATAGGAAACTAACGTTATAAGGAAAGACTTTTACCTTTTTTTCATAAACTTCTGAGTATTGGTTCCTCACTCTTGTGAAGGGAATAATTAATGTAATTAGAGAATTTTTTATTTTTCCCTAGGGCTCGCTCCTCCCCTGGAAATTGCTAAATTCCTCACCTCCCCCCACCAAGGGGCACGCCCCCCCAGGTTGAGAACCACTGCTTTGACACTATACAAAAAAAAAAGTAGCCCGTGGTTCTGCCCCACTTCTCCAGCTCATTTATTTTTCCAGTGGAATTTTACTTACGTAGAAGTAGTATTCCCCTATTCAGTTTCAACTTTGTTTGTTTAAAAGTAACGAAAAGAAAAATGTTACATGTTTTGGTGGGTTGTGCGTTGTGAAAAGAAATATACACGAGATTATCGTACGAGACCACGTTTACGTTCAAGATGAAATGGATGATGGTGTGGTTTCTTGAACTTGAAATGCGCAGTCAGCGTTTATACCATAACTGCAAAATAAACCGGGGATTAGAAGAAATTGATAATGCTCGCTATTCTTACTGATAATTTTGTTTAAGTCATAGCGATAAGTGTGAACATATTGTGTATTTATACTTGTTCTCCGTCAAATTTGACCGTTTTAATTAAACCACTTAAGGGGAGTGCATTATAATAAAGTTTATCTTAGGGAATTTTTTTACAGGTAGTTAGAGATTGTATTTAAGTAACTGAATTTGAACTGTTGCCGTAACGAGATCAATGTAGCTATAGTAGATTCACTTCAGCCGTGCATTTGATGTCTAGGCTCAGTCCCTTACGACGCTCCTGATTGGTTGTTGATAAGCCAATGACAAGGCTGGAAACTCTCGAGAGAGAGTTCACTTAGGCAGGATTTATGTTCCATCTCTCCTGAGGTATACGTCATTCAGGAGAGGTGGAACATACCTCCGGGCTATGTGAACTCTCTCGAGAGACTGAGTTTCCATCCCTGTGATGTGCTTATCAGCAGCCAATCAGGAGCGTCGTAAGGGACTGGCCTAGACGTCAAATGCACGGTTGATGTGAATCTACTATAGAAACACAAACGACAGTGAGATGTCTGTCACTCCAAGGTCTGCATTGCTGTCAGTTCCTGTACACTCAAATGTTTTTTTTTTATATAAATTTCAGTCGTTGATGAGTGAAGTATGAGGAGCATCAAAGATAGTATTGTTGTTATTGCCTTAGCATTGCCGTTGATGTTGATGTGTATAGGAGGTCTCTCTGGACGGTCGACTCTTCCGCTGGGGCGCTAGACTAGATATGCCGTATCCTGTCAAGAATGCATGTAAGGAGTGGATGGGCATGGTCTTGTATCGCTATTTTTTTTATTGATCATTTAAATGTTAGAATGATGATATAAATGTGTTGTGAAACTAGATTTGCTTCCGTGTAACTAAATAACAACACCTAGTTGATGGAAATACCCTGAAATGGGCAGAAGGAAGTTTTCGGTGCCCAGTGGTTTATGATGCTATTTATATGTTTCTAAGTCATTTTTAGCGCAGCAAATCTGCTCTAAAGCGATGGTCTGCTTATGCCTCCGTGTGTGTCTGAGTGAGAGAGAATCTGCTGTCAGGCCGTGTAATTAAATATTGTTTCTTTGACACGGGTTCCATCCTTGATTCGTGGGTTACGTAATAAGTATATGACATTGGCTGGTCTTTGGTTTTCTAGTAACGTCTGGGATGGAGAAGTTGTTAGGGTGAACACATCTAAGCGAAAACGCATCGGCTTTTGTGGAACAGTCAATTCAGTGAATACTCCGTTTGAACGACCAACAGAGCATAAAAAATAGAGTAAAAGTAACTTTGTGACTGCGTCAATGTATTACTCTGTGACGCGTCGCCATTTGTCGTGTTTACCAAATGTTTCTCTGTATGTTAGTGGAATTCCAGTGCACTCCACTGAGCTTGAATGTGTTGTATATACGTGCGCGCGCGCTCTCATTTGATGAAGGGAAAGGGGGCCCGGGAGTAATGGAGGGCAGCGCTTACAATCGCCTCTTCTTTGTGCACGTGCAAGGCGTCGGGAGATCGTGAAGGGGTTTCTTGTTAAATCTACTGACGCTTGGAGGGCCGGTCAAGGAAGAAGAGGTTTTAAGGGTGGATAAAGCAGCAGTCAAGGCAGAACGATAAGACACTCTCTCTCTCTCTCTCTCTCTCTCTCTCTCTCTCTCTCTCTCTCTCTCTCTCTCTCTCTCTCTCTCTCTCGTGTGTGTTTATGTATTTGTCACAATGTTTTAATGTATTATTGACGTTATTATTATGTGCCTAAACCCAATGGCGTATGTTGCAAACTGATTAATCTACAAAAAAAGGGGAATTATCCATATTGAAAGAATTAAAAATGTTTTAAATTTTAGCAAATACGCTTTTGTGCTTGTAATGTAAAGCGTTAATTGTGTTGTACATCTAGCCTATCCATACGGCAAAAAGAAATTATTGTTAAGTTTGTTACTCTTTTACAGTCACAAGAAATCTACTTCACGTTTCTTGGGTGAAAAGTTGTCATTTTTCCCCAGAGATTTTAACAGATCTCTCTCTCTCTCTCTCTCTCTCTCATTGTTTCCGATAGAAACCGGCTCCCAGAAATGCGTTCTTGTATCATCCAGATAATACATGTTTAATTAACTTAATATTCTGGCATTGTAGACCTGCAGTGAGATATGCAGCGAGATAGTGATGATGAACCAGTATGGGTTGCTTTGTTTGTAATGTGGTCTTGAAAATTCTCTCTCTCTCTCTCTCTCTCTCATGTGTGTAAACGTATTATCAGATTAAAATATGACATGGTTCCTGTGCAACAATTCATGTAAATTAATTACATCCAGATCTCTTCATAGCAAAAATAGAAAAAAAAAAAAAAAAAAGTCCCCCCCCCCCCCAGTCCCATCCCTTCCCCTTTCTTCCTGCTGCATAAAACCCACCACAGCTATCTTCTCATCCCCCCCCACTGCCCCCATGTCTTGGTATTACATCATGGTTATCAGCATCATTTAGTATATGTGTATTTTTTAACAAACTGAATGTAAGGTTGGGTGTTGAATGGTGTACAAACTTAGGTTTCATGAATACAGATTCTTTTGAAGAAATTAATTATGTATTACAGAATATCAGTTAGCTTCAGTGTTCAGTGGATTATTTTAAAACTATCCATTTTATTTGGTTTAAAAAGGCTCTTCATTTACATTGCAAAATTAAGCTTAATATTTTCAGAACTTGGATGAATTTAAAGAGTTGGAATGTCAGCTCTTAAAGTTTTGGAATTCTAAGATTTTGCTTTTGGACCCTGACATTAATGATCTACATCAGCACCTTGTTATTAAATGTATTTAACCAGTTTGTTCCTCTGGATTGATGTTGACAGGAGTACTTTAAGAATTGTGATTTGAGTTCACATTGTAAGTTATTTTATATTGGATGTTTTGAACGCCATCATTGGTGATTGATAATCTGACTCGTCATCTTCTGTTGTTTCAAGCTGTAAAGCATTGACAAGTGTTCGTGTGTGTGTGTATGGTGGGCAGCGTGCCGGGTGTGCCATACATTAAATGGTTTGTTAAGTGTGTTTTGAATATTATTAATATGGAAATTTTTGTATGTGTAAGGGAAATGGACTAATTATGTTAAGAGGAGTTAGCACAACATTTTGAAATGAGGATGGTAGCCCCATAACTGCCACATAGATATTTAGTGGGCTTTTTTTATGTACACCTTTCTCCTCATAAATATGGTGATGGTAGAAGATGATAGTTCTTTCTGGTTTTTTAATGGTGTTAACCACACAACTTGCAGATTTTAAAAACTATAGGTACAAGCAAGTTGATAGTTGTGTATTCATTGGAACCAATCATTTTCAGTGAGGTCCAGTGCTATAGACATATATGTGCAGTGGAAGGTCTATGTTCTTCAAGAGATAGTCTATAGAGCCTCCCTCCCTCTCTTAAAATTGATTAATGGTGCTGCTTTGGTAACAAGAACTTTACACTCAAAGTTGCTTATTTTTGTCAAGTTGTCATGACATCCTTTTATGAATTGAAATGTGTGTATCTGGATGTTAGCCTTGAATGTTGAATGATTTAGTTTGTAACTAGGTATTTTTTATTTTGCCGATGCCGAAGTTAGAGTATTTTTGACTTATAGAAGTGAATAGGGCAAGTCAGAGGAAAAGATCACATATAAAATCAAATGACAAGAGAAATGTTATTTACCAGAAAAGTCCAAATTGATATATGTGTGTGTGTGTGTTTTTGTGATGTATAGTATAGTATACAGGTACATGCTCACCTTTATATACCCTCAGATAGCAAATAGATGGGGCCATGTGCAGGTGGTTTGGGTGTTGTACAGTATTTTTAGTTCAGCACCTGTATCTATTTTTAGTATTGCTTATGTACACTTGTTCAACTAATGGCCATGGCCTTGGTTGATTCCATGTGACTCATTGGGTAGTTACTCTTGTTTGCTCAGTATGTCATTTATTGGATTTCTTTTTAGTTTAGTGTTGATATGCTCTGTTTCGGTAACGAAAGGAAGTAATCCATTGTTATAGGTGTAAGGAAGTAATTTACAGGTCAGATGGTTTTGGATAAAGGTTATTTTATTATTTGGTATTATTCTCATCAGTTTTTAAATAAGTGAGCTCTTGAGAAATTTTGGTCCTTAAGAGATATACTATACAAATTGCAATAAGTTAAATGGGAATCCAGTGTAATTATTGGAAAGTAAGTTATGTTGAATATGTATATTATATTTGACAAAAAACTTTGCCAATATTATTAATGTGATTTGGACAATGATGGTGATGGATAATTTCTCTCTCTGCTCGTCTCTCTGTCGTCTGTCCTCCTCTCTCGGTCTCTCTCTCTCGCTCTCTCTCTCTCTCTCCTCTCTCTCGTCTCTCTCTCTCTCTTCTCTACCGTTGTTCTCTCTCTCTCTCTCGGCTCTCATATATCAAATTTTTTAATTTTTTTTAAAGTCTACACTGTAGTTCAGAATATTTCAGAAGTATTTCAAGACTATCAAAATTGCTTGTAAGTTGAGATTGAAATGGAGTGGAAAAAGATCAAAGAAACATCTGTCTTCTGTGTTTTATTCTTTGGGAGTTCTTTGACATTTGAGATTAGACTCTTTAATAGATTTTAAAAAAAAATCAATGTTTTCTTTGAAATTCAAACATTTTTCAGATTAATTAAGACTGTGAGATCTTTGATGTTGCAGTTGCACAGTTTATTACTTTAGTTAGTAATACATAAAAAAAAAATCTTTCAAATGACAGGTTCGTAGAACCTGAAGCAATTGGATAAACTCTAAATTTCTTTTACACTCAATATAAGTCATGGAGATATTTTCTGAAATATGCATGTTGAACAGACAAGACCATGATGAATGTAATAGCTTGCAAAGCTAAAGTTTATGGAACCAGATTACTAATTGTTTTTGTACCTTTTTCGAGGTTTTCAGTCGTCATTGACAAATTATAAGGGTTTTGGTGTGCTGGGGTGTACCAGTCTATTAATAAGACACAACAGTTACAAAAGTGTACTGTGATCAATTTACACATTTCATATTTCATGCAGAAAATTATTATTATTTTTTTTTACATCATTTGTTGTTTCAGCTTCAGGTCAGATATTTAGACCTTGACCCAAGTTTTTCCACTTAAGCTTAAGGTACCCCATAGGGGTTAGAACTATCAGCACACTGTTTGTGGTGCTCTGTAGGCATTATTTAAGGTTCTCTGCAGCATCCCTTCAATCCCTAGGTGCAGCTCCTTTCATTCCTTTAACTGTATCTTCGTTTATATTCGCTTTATTCCATCTTACTTTTCCACTTTCTCCTAACAGCAGTTTCATAGTGCAATTGTGAGGTTTTTCCCTAGTTACACTTTTAAAACCTTTTTACTATCAGTTTACATTTCAGCACTGAGTGACCTCATTGGTCCCAGCACTTGGTCTCTGACATAAATTTGATATTATATTCTGTTTTCTTGAATTTTTCACCTAAATTTGATATTAGATTTTGCTGGGGTTTATGTTAGCCTAACCTCATATCTTGAAGCTAACAATGTGTTGGGGAGGGAGTAGATTAATATCCTTGTGCAAAGCCAAAAAGTAAACTGCTATGATCAAAGAAGAAATAGGGCCGAGTTCAACTGAGGTGTAATGATTGATTTGATGGAAAATATCAGTTTCTTTGTCTTATCTTTCAGTTTCCTTGACCGTGTCCACATAGTGAGGCAACCAGATTACACTCCAACTGAGCAAGACATACTACGATGTCGAGTCCTCACTTTAGGCATATTCGAAACCAGATTTCAAGTAGACAAAGTCAATTTCCAGTAAGTTTATTGTATCGGTGTCAATCCTTGTATCTTTTTTGTTTTAACATTTTGGCGTTATTTTGCAAAATTTTTATGCTCTTGTGTTTCATAGTAATGCACTTTTGTTTTAGCAGTTAATAACACCTTAACAAAGTATGTGAAGACTTGAGTGTGGCTGCCTAGAGTTATTTTTCATAGTTAATTATTGTTTGATCAACATTAGGACAGACATGAAATAGTAACAAATGTACATGATGTAGAAGTTCAAGTTATTTGTTTAGAGTGTTTTGTGCAGTTCATGATTTGCAAGCTTCATCTATCATTTTAAAGTTATCAAGTTTTAAACTAGGTACCTATTCCTTTGATACCAAATACGTACTTACAGGTAATACACTGATTGAAAATTTGTAATATTTTCCAGTAAATGTGGGAGTTGGCCTGTTCCATAACTCCAAGAGTCAAAATATATGCCAGACAATATCTTAAGCTATACCAGCATTGTTTTGACCACAACAGGAAAAGTGGTTGTATTGCAGAGTAAACATACCAAGTACAAACATTTGTCATAAATGGTATAATTAGTAGTAAATGCGAATGACTCGCGCAACAGAAAGAAAAGTCTGCGGCAAAACTACAGATCAAAGAGGGAGTTAATAAAATGTGAGCTCTCTTCACCATATAATGGCATGTAGATTTTAGTACTGCACTTGTAGTATCCATCAAGTCTTCATAATTATTATTTTCAATTTCATCTCCACTCGCCAATCATGCTTAAGTGAATTGCAAAGAAACTTATATGCAGTAAATGTTGTCTGCAAATGAGACTAACACATTTATTTATGCCATCTAGAGTATTAAAAGGAAGAGTTATTCATCACTTAAGTTTCTTTTTTAGTTATTCACAAAGTTTTTTTTATTTTTTTTTTACTCATAAGGGAGGTTCATTGATTTGGTAGCCATTAAGGCTAAAACAGGTGATGGCAAATAATTTCTAAAGTGGATGCATAAAGTTTGCTTGTCATGTGATCTTGCTGTATTAAGGAATTGTCTTATCACTTCTAATAATACCCCACAGGGTGTATGCTTATGATGTGCCGTTCTCAGTGCATCCTAGAATACTAAAGGTTCTTTGTAACACCTGTACAGCCCCAGCTGCATTGGTGTATGACTTGAACTTCACATATGGTCACTTTAGTCTCTTCCCACATAGTTGTTAAATTTAATTCAGTGTACCAATGTCAAATGTCAATTATTGAGAAACCCATAAGGGCTAGCAGCATAACTGGTGGCCTCAATAAACAAGTTTGTGACCAGTTCATATGTTCACATTTGCAAGTGAGGGTTTAGATAAAGCATTTCTAAGCTATAACTAGCATAAGTGGGACTCTTTCTCTCTCGTCTTATATTCTACAGTAGATAAGATACTGTAGTTACCTCTGTCTTCAATTAGATAGTTATCTCTGTCTTCAGAGAGTATTAATGATCTTTTCATATCCTCAGCATGTTTGATGTGGGTGGCCAGAGAGATGAGAGGCGAAAATGGATTCAGTGCTTCAATGACGTAACAGCCATCATATTTGTGACTGCCTGCTCATCTTATAACATGGTCCTAAGGGAAGATCCCAGTCAAAACCGGCTACGAGAGTCACTAGATCTCTTTAAAAGTATATGGAATAATAGGTAAGAGCCCATCAGATGCTCAGGCACTATATAGTATTTTTCAAAAAAGTTGGGAGTCCTATTTATCCGAAGCAAAAGTGCAAAACTTGTTCAGAAGAAAGTCATGCCTCCTCTGTAGGTTCTGTTGATTTAATTGAGTAGGCTGATATCAAAATGACAACTACAAATTAATGAATATGATAAAGCCACAAGCTATTTGATATTGTGATTTACATTGGAATTGCGTAGTACAGTTCTTGTAAAAAGCTATAAGTAAAGTTGAGATAAAATGCTTTTCTTCATGAGTAGTATGTAACTGTGGTATTGTAATTTTCACTCATGAAGAGTATGCACATCCTTAATTTTTCCATAAGTTGGGCTACTTGGCTTGCTACGTGTGTAAGCAATACCCACCATACCAATTGCTATATAAAATTTTTTATGTAGAATGTATTTGACATACATAGTTCTGTGAATCTAGCATAATAGACCTGGTTTTAACTTAAATTGTCCATTTAGTCGTTATGCTATATTTAAGAGTGAAAATTTTTATATTTAAGGAATTGGGAAAGTATAATTTTCTCCGGCATTCATATTGTAATATTTGTAGGTATAAATTTCAGATTGTACCTGCATGCAATAATCATCTTAAAAATAAATTTAATTATATTGCCTTTACTAAGTTATGTTCAATGTACATTTACTTCATTAATGTTATGTATATATTTGAGAATGGTTAGCTTTTATATTCTAAATTATTTCCTCATGTTAATTTGAAAGAAATGTGTGTGTGTGTGTGTGTGTGTGTGTGTGTGTGTGTTTTTTTTTTTTTTTTTTTTTTGAGATATGAAAGAGTAAAGTTTTGGGTTTAGCCTGCTCCAGCAGACTCGTTGTGTTGGTGTTGATTTTTCTTAAAATCATCCAGGCAAGTGGTGGTGTTAAGAAAAATCTGCAGAGGTAAAAGCTCTGAATAAGTGTGATGTGAAGTTCATGTAAGCTGAGAATCCTTATCCAAAATGCTGTGGACTAGAAGTGTTGGAATTTGGTAGTAAGACTTCCATGGGAAATTGCACATGCAGTAAAAATAGTTCTTAGAAAAGGGCCTTTGAAGATAATCACCCTTACATGTTGCTTTATCTTCTACATGTCATGTCTTACACAAGGTATATAATACTATACATAACACTAGGTGCAGTTGAACTGTAAAATAACCATTATTGCCGGAGAAAATTAATTCATACAGAAATAATTTTATGAAGACTTAAAGTCAAAGTAGGCTATGTACTGTTTACTATTTCCCCCAGATGTCCTACACCCCATTAGATGTTTTGAGCGCCTCAGTGGCGTGGTTGGTATGGTGTTGGCGTCCCATCTCGGTGGTCGCGGGTTCGATTCTCGGCCATTCCATTGAGGAGTGAGAGATGTGTATTTCTGCTGAATAACTACTGGTTCCCATGCAACGTAAAAACACCATACAAACAAACAAACAAACAAACCATTAGATGCTTTACACTTTCTTTTCCCCCCACCCTGGTTACACCACATTTCTCACCCAATTACAGAGTATACATAGGTTACACTTATGGTTAATTCATGAAATCATGAAAAACACAACATTGTCCAAGAGAAAATATGCTCCATAATAAGTGATATACTTAGGGCCAGTCCATATATAAAAAAAGGTGCAAATTGGTGATTAATTCTTTTACTCTTAGACCTTGTAATTGAAATTTTGGAAATACGTATATGCATTGGGGCCATGTCCCTATGTTTTGTTTTTTAAATTGGAACTGTAGTTCTTAGTTACTAATGAATAATGTGCATAAATATAAATATTAGTTATTTTTCCTGACTTCACAATTTCGGCGAAATAACCCATAGTATACACAACAATGCAAATTTTAAGTATACTAAAATACATTCCGGGCTTAGGGCCACCTCTAAACCTTGGTACCTGGGTTGACACTACTTTATTATCTGTTCCCATTTCTTTGCAATATTCTCAACTTGCTCTTAAAGCACATTTACACTACCCCTTTCAGGTTGAAAACCATGTGTGTGTAGTAGTTGTTTCTGACCCATATATCATAGAGAAATTTTGCTGGGACAACTACTTTTCTGTTTATTCTTATTCTAGCATTCAGCTGTTTATTCTTATACTAGCATTCAGCTTGTAAATAATAACCATTAAGTGGATCAGTGCCTGTTTGTACCCCTTTATTTTTCTTTTTGCATATAACCTAAAGTTTTTTACATAACTTACAGCTTTGTAATTAGGGTCCCTTGTGTATTGTTGCTTCTTCCGATGAGAAGTAATTGGTCAATATGTATTGTTATAAAGGCAAAATCTTTTCTGTTTAACATAATTAATAAAATAGTGCCCTTGGAGTTTCCTGTCTTTATGCTGAAGGGAAAGATGGGTACTGACGCCCCTGGTGTTGTGATGTAGAAATTCCCATCCATCAAGTTGTAATTGTTTATGTACAGAACATAAGCCTCCCAAAAAACAAAGGTTCAGCAGTACTTCATGGCTATTCAAGAGTGACCTTGAGGTTATTTGTAGGAAAACATCTATGAATTCTTATTTGCAGGAAAACATCTATTAATTGTGAGATAGAGAACATCCATTACATCTTGGATGAACAGTCACAGATAATGTAATTTTTTATACAAAACTGGTGCCTTTTTTAAAATAAGGGATTTTTGAATAAGGCTTTCACAACATCCACAGAAGAGATTAGAAGATCCTGTAAAAAATTTTCCCATGTTTCTTGTTCTTTTATATTCCAAAAGCTGTCCTATGAAAGAATTAAGTTTCAAGTTAATACATATCATTAAAACATAAAAGAATTACCGGGGCCTGGTACTGATCATAGGGTATGTTTTGGAAATACTGGAGTATGAAGATACATAACAGTAGAGCTGTGATCTCTTCACATGTTTTGATACAAAAAAGCATTAGTAGTGGGATTGTAAGTAAGTTTATCATTCCTTCAGGACTAAGTGTATCCTCTCTAATTCAACCAAGAACATGCTGTCCTTTGTAATGTTTGTTTTCATTAACTATGATTTAGACTTTCATCACCTCTAAAAAACCAAAAATAATTCTATTCCTCTCTCTCATCACTAGTCCAAAATTGTCAAGCCTGCCTTCCCAGTAAAAACAATAATTTGGTATGTAATTCCTTCCATCAGTCAACCATTAGCTCAACCACTACAGTGTGACCTCAAGTGCCTACCACCTCGGGAAAAATACCTCTCTCAATGAGCGTCTGCTTTGTCTCCAGTCACTAATGGTTCATTATGAATACTTCCATCGCTTTAAGATTACTGTATTATTCTTGCTTATATGTTGTATTATAAATCCAACCTATCTAACCCTTCAATAAGTCATTAGTTTCATCATATTTACTGCAAAATCACCATCTTCATTTCACAAAACTCCAATTAGAGAGGCATTTTTTCATCTATCAATGACCTATAAAGGTACAATATCCAATGCCTAACTATTGGGTCTTGGACATGGCCAAAATTATTAGATACACTGGGCTGGGTAGATCTTGTAGTATCAGGTTCATTTTCCATCACTGAATTTTGTGGACAGCTAGGTGTTTTTGTTGTGGTTACTTGCCAGGTGTAATTACTTATCCCTAGTCAAGCCAAATGAGTGATTTCCTGTAAAATTTATTGCAGTAGCATGATAGGAAATAAGCAACCTCCTATGAACATAAGCATGCATGATCAAAAAGTTGATAAATATCAGGAAATGAGGTCCACCAGACTCAAGGCTAAAAGATTTGAGAAAAGGAATATATTCATAAGTAGAAGCATGCCTCTGCAAGACGTGTTGAAAGCAGTAATGTAAAAACAAATTACTCTCATTTAATCCTACAATTTCTGAGTGACTTTTTACTTGAACTAATTTTTGTCCATTTCAGTACTATTTGCAGAAACTGTGTATTAGTTGTTCATTGTCTACAAAATGTATTCAAAATACTAGGCTGAAAGTTTTACCTAATACTATACAGTACATCACAACAACACTATCAAGGAGACATTCTGTCAGTGGTATTTTGTTGGGTGGGGAATAACTCAGAAATTTATACCGGCTGTTAAGGATTTCACAAATAATACACATATTTAGCCTCAAAATCATTTGACTTTAAAAGGTGAAAATTTAGAAAATCTATACTTAATGCTTTTTATCAATAAAATTAATCTGGAATATTATTGAAAATGGAAAGAAAATAGGAAATAGGTTTCAAAGGCCATTTGTTTTGAGTTACAGCCATTCAAAAGATTTTACTTGGTTTCAGCCATGTTTGTTTGTTAATACAAAATTTTGTTTGTTAAATCATGAATAATATTGATTCCCAGATATATTCAGTTTACAGATTTCTTAGTCCCACCCTGTTCTACATGAAGCAGAATATTACTTTCACCCCAGAGGATGTTATAGTTGCCAAAGTTTTTCTTGATCCATGTCAATAATAAAAAAAACTTTTATCAGGAGCAGTAGGCATGTAATCCTTAAAACATTTTGCAAATTTCTTAATTTTTCAAAATGAATTTTTGTGTTTTTCATAAGTATTTCAGATGACAAGAGTACAGTATTTATAAAAGCTCTTTACTGACATTCCAAGCACTTATCACAATCATTTCCAACTTGCAAATCAAATATATTCTCAGGCAAAATACTAAATGAGTAAAGATTTTCATGACATGTAGGTGGTGGTAATTTTTCTTTTTATCAAGTGATATTGTCTTTATCAAAACTCCAAATAAAATAATTAAAACTTTGTGTAACATAAGGTCTTCAGCTTTTGGAATTTTGATAGTGGATTCTCATTCTGTAGTAGGAAATTTTACTTAGTAAACCCTGCTTATTAGATTGTCAGTGTTTAACTTTTGTTGCCAATTGTATAATCATGATTAAAAATATCAAGTACTATTTTCATAGGTAAGAGAGGACTACTTCTGCAGCTTTTTTCTGCCGCTGAGAATTAACATTTAAACTACAAATTGGGCTACCTCACGTTGCCTTAGCTTCAAGTGTTAATTTTGATATTGACTATGTCAGGAGATACGAACAGGCCTTGATTGCATGAGGCTTCTTCAAATAGCAGTTTTCAAATCTTGAAACTACTCCATGTGCTTTTAGGTTTAGTTTTTTATAATTTTTTTATAGAATTTTTTTCTTGCTTATGCTTGAAATAAGGAACTTTGCCACACATATATTGAGTGGCAAAGTTCCTTACTTCAGTGCTTGGTGTTACACCTAAAAGTATAAAACCAACCAACACACATATTGAGAAGAGCCTTTATTAGGCTCAGAGGTCTGGGTAAACTAATCCCTGATAATAATAGTCATTCCAAGGTTCATGGATTTTGTGTATGCTTCATGTAGAGCTAATATGTAAATTTCTTGGCAGGTGGTTACGCACAATAAGTGTTATCTTGTTTTTGAACAAACAAGATCTCCTCGCTGAAAAAATCAAGGCAGGCAAGAGCAAACTAGAAGATTATTTTCCTGATTTTGCCCGGTATCAAACCCCAGTAGACGCTACTGTTGAACCTGGGGAAGATCCGGAGGTGGTTCGCGCAAAGTACTTCATCAGGGACGAATTTCTAGTAAGTCCTTAAAGACCAAAAACTTTTTTTCAACTAAACTAGTTTTCCATCCTGGAAAATTCTCATTATAGTGCTGACTTTTATAATGTACAATATGTGATTGTAAATGTTTATTTTCAAAAAGATATTTCTTGTAAGGGTAATAATGCTATCCACCCTTGCATCTACTATGATTTACAGTTTTGGCCAGCCCAAATGGGGAAATAATATTGATCTTGTCAATCATGGTAAATATATTTGGCCTTACTGGTGAGGAATAAAATTTAGAAAAAAAGGTTAGGAAAAGGGAAGAAGGCAGAGTTAGTTGAAAGTTATAAGAAAGGAACATGGTAATCAGAAGAATGGGGTATAGTTTTTTTGTTTTGTTATTATTATACATTATTATTTTTTCTTGTATTTCCTTCTGTAATACTGTTTGCGTGTGGGTTGTCTTGTTTTCTGCCATATTAACAGTAATAGTGTCTTATAGTATTACCATATTGACAGGAAATGAAATATGTAGTACTCTTTCACACTTGTCATCGAGTTCCTCGTTGGTCGAGTGGTTTTTGCACTTGGCTACCAATCCGGTGGTCTGAAGTTCGATTCTCGGCTCAGCCAACGCGGAATCAGAGGAATTTATTTCTGGTGATAGAAATTCATTTCTTGATATAATGTGGTTCGGATTCCACAATAAGCTGTAGGTCCTATTGCTAGGCGACTAATTGGTTCCTAGCCACGTAAAAATATCTAATCCTTCGGACCAGCCCTAGGAGAGCTGTTAATCAGCTTAGTGGTCTGGTAAAACTAAGATATACTACTACTATTCACATTTGTCATATATTTTTGTAATTCCTTAAAGACTGCATTTTTTTTAATAGCTACTGAAAAACAGGTCTTGTTCATTATTGTGTGCTTCCAAACCTTTAATTATTTGAAGGGGATTTCAAATTACACATAGCTGTTAGGTTGTCTTTAAGTAAACAGTACAATGGAGTGGGAGTGTGTTGCAGGGTTCATTGGTTTTTTCTATGAAAGCTTTGTTTATTGAGCATTTGCTTAGTAGTTATGGATTACTGCAGGATGTTTTTTTTTTTAAGCATGCAAATAGGATGTGCATTCTGTCGTCTTTCCCTTATCTGAAGAGTGAAAAGTTTTGAAAATAAAAAATACATTGCCCCATCTTTTGCCTCTTAATGAATTAACTTTGGTAACAATGTTCAGTATATTTTTTCCATTGTTCTTTACAGAGGATAAGCACAGCTAGTGGTGATGGCAAGCACTACTGCTACCCTCATTTTACATGTGCCGTCGATACCGAAAACATCCGACGAGTGTTCAACGACTGCCGTGACATCATACAAAGGATGCATCTACGACAATATGAGTTATTGTGATGGCCAGTATGTGTGGGTACAGTGGGCGGCAACAGAATCGCTCCATTTGAGCGAGTCAAACAGGAGGGCTGGGTGGTTTGGGGTGGTAGCACTGGGAGGATGGTTTAACCTTCCCCGTCTAGTCTCCTCAGTGGAGGGTTGTCACTCCCCTGGCACTTCCCCCCCTAGTCATTCAAGCTTCACCTGTGCTTTATGCGTGGCACAAAAAACTTCTTAAACCAGTTTTCTGTTCAGTCCTTAGTTTTTTTATTTTAATGAATGCTACAATAAGATTGTACGCACATTAATGGTATGGTGTTCCCAGTCCATAAGATGATGATATTTATTTTCTTCTGATGCTCCCATTTTTGACTACCACTTTTACCTAATAGTTCTCCACTGATGGCTTAAAAGCCATTATATTTGAGTTTAGGTATTGGAAATAGAGCACAAAATCTTTCTCTAACTTTCTTAACCAGGGAGTACTGACTGCTTCACAGTACTCCATGGTCAAGCCCCCTTATACTGATACTTCCTGACTGAAATCGTTGCTTTAGAGGAAATTTTATTGTAATTATAATTGTAGAGATTGTTATTCCTTTTATATTTTTATTTGAAAGCTATACTGGGATACCTATAACATAAGACAAAATTGTTCCAAATGTAGACTACTTAGCATGTGATGTATGGTCGTCAGGCAACCTGCCCTTAGCCCCTTGAAATGGACTACTGTAGTAT
The DNA here is from genome assembly GCF_015104395.2 of Macrobrachium nipponense. NCBI lineage: Eukaryota > Metazoa > Arthropoda > Malacostraca > Decapoda > Palaemonidae > Macrobrachium > Macrobrachium nipponense. Next base: position 76,627,481 of record NC_087211.1, on the reverse strand, counting down.
TTTCTGCAGCAGCACCACAATGCGCCACATGAACCCTTGTCATCTTGCCCCCATGGACCACAAAAAAGCCTGTTAAGTGGGCTACTTTATCCCTTTTATCCTCTTCCAAGGCCCACTTGGATCTCCCATATGTACCCTGTTTCCCCCCTTCCCCGCTCACCAAGTTTAGCAACTGCCCAAGACCCTCAAAGTTAGGAGAGTACTGTCAGTTGTGCAAAATTAAAAGAAACTTATTTTAGAATTATTTCACAAAATAAAAAAAAAAGTTCTTCTGTCTCATGCTTTTGGTGTCCATATTTTTTGCTAATTTTATAAATATATATAATATAATATAATAATATATATATACTGTATATTATGTTATAAATGAGCCTATATAAGTTATGTCAGAGGGGACAGGATGAGGTTTTGACTCAATGCTGCCACCCCTATCAGTTTGTTGTAGAAATGGCCATTTGATGAGTTTTTATCTATTTATTTTACTTGTGTCAACACCAGAGATCTGCTTTTGTGAATCTAACTATGTGGAAGAAATCTCAATTAGATTGAATTTATTTTGTACTTTTTTAATTTATTAAGTAATAAGTGCATCTAAGTAGACTGGTGACAATTATTTGTAGTTGTGGATGTGTTGAAACCCACCAAATTGTGCTATAATAACTGAGTTACTGATCAGTTCCACTACCAAATAATTTTCAGAAGCTTTACGTATACTTTTAACTTGTGTTTAACCTGCTGGCACCTCTCACTTCTCAACCTCTCATTTCTAAGAGGAAGTAATGTTATCGCCCGGTTTTCCTTAGTTCATGTCAGGAGGATGACATCAGTCTTGTGCAAGTCATCTAGGTGGTGATGTTTGTCACTTTTAATTTTGGTCTCTGTTGTGTTGGCTGGCAGAAGAAGGCGAGAGGTGCTGGCACATTGGAGAGGGTGCACTTGACCACCTTCCTCCTCCCCCCCATATGAGCATCAGTGTGAGCGCCATAGCTGAAGGTAACCATACTCATATTGTGATGTTTTTGGAGATCTCTTACTATGGTCATTGCTCTCACTGTTTCTCAAATAATTGCACGCTGTGTTGGCCAGCTGTGCATTGTTGGAACAGCAGTAAAGAAGGCCTTTGCTGTGTTGAATGTAAGAGTTACCGAATGGAGAAATAATGTACATCATTGAATGCAGGTATGTGGAAGATTTTGTTAATTTTTTTTTATATAGATTATTCATGTGTAGAATGAGGATGCCTGAACAACTTTGTGGGGAAAAAAGTTTGTTGAAAGTGCCAATATTATTGTCCCTAGGCTGAGAGCATAGGCGTAGCGGTGAGTTTAACGCACCAATTATATGAGTTTGGCCAGAGGAGTTGGATGGCACCTGATGGTGGTGGTGTGGCAGGGTTGGTGCCGTGAGTCACTGTTGTCAGTCTAGTTGGTGGCTGGGAGGAGGGAGCCGGGGCTTCCCTTGCTCCCTGGAGCCCGTGGCCCCTCCTGTGCTGCCAGCCATCCTGCAAAATGATTGCTGTGGTAATACTGGATTGTGGTTATGAGGCCTTCTATGGTTACCCTCAACCACATCAGCATCATTTACCACACACCTTAGTTAGGTGGCTACCGCTGTGGTCCCTCTACTTTGCCTGTACAAATCCCTTGTTTAGTCTGCCCCCAGGGCATAACACCAGCTTGTGTTTTATGTTAGAGGCTTGTGTAGTGCGCCTAGAACACCAGATTGGTTTAGCTGCGCTTCAGTCCCAAATAGTCTCCAGGGAGCATTTCCCCCCAAACTATCCCCACTCCCTTCCCCATTACTTCTCTGCCTGCTTCCCTCCAACTTCCAGTGCCCTATTCTCTTCCTAGGGAGTAGGTGGTGAAAAGACCTCCCAGGTCTTCAGCCTCCCGCTACCCCAGACTCGTAGAGACCAAGCCTAAACTGGTAGCCAATTCAGACAGAAGGAAAATTCTTCTAGAAGAATTTATCTTTTGCTCTGATCCCTTCTATCGTCACAATCCTCTCCCCGTGTAGTTATAACCTATTAAAAAGTGTTAAAGAAATTAGACTATACCTGATTTTATGTAATTGAATGTGTTTAGTTAATGTATACCTGCTCTGTGTATTGCTTTGTAATAAAGGCTAAAGTGTAGGCATACCTCTGGTTTAACAGTGTGAAGCAACAACATCAGCTGCAGGAGTGGTGCGGGTGCGGGGTCAGTCATCCTGCCATCACTCTGTGATTGCTGCCTCAGGAGGTCAATTTGGGCGGCTGCCCCCAGCGGGTTAGGTGCTAATGTGGACGTGCAGGGGCTCGCAACACCCCGGGGGCTGCCCGTGGGCGGCCAACTTGTATCGTCTCCCAGCGTTGGTTGCCCACTCACCCCCAGCTGCCCCCGCAGGTCAGCCTCCCCCTGCACTCCCACCAATGCCCACCCCACTACACCTGCACCACCACAATATGTGAAAGCGGTTACTCGGATCCTGGGTTAACATTACTATCTAGCACATCAGATATATCAGAAGAATATTCAAATGCTGCGTAATGGTCACTGTAAATTGTGTAATTGTGAATAAATTTACAATGTCTTATTTACAAGAAGTTTGTGACTTTAATTATCCTCTAGTAGATATCCATTATGTAATGCAAGGTGTTGAATTGATTAAGAGAAGAGGAGGGAAAATTCAATTGATCTTGAGTGATGTTACTAAAAGGAAGTTGATCGCAGGTTACAAGGTATAGTAGTACAAGACGGTACTTACCAAACTGCAAAGAAGGGCTAAAACCATTAAACTTCAATGTCAACTGTAATAAAAGGAGTGAACAATTATGTAAATTTTGAGTGGACAGTGTTATCAAACAACAATTAAATAATAATTTATGGAGCTAGGTCAAAGGCGGTCACAAATGTCAAAATAGTTTTAAAGATAAACTAATACTTACATAGAAAAGAAATTTTGTGAAACTTTATTTGCAAGTTGAACTGGTTGCCCTTACTTACCGGAACCATACTTTGTCCATTGTAGAGTACTGTTATAGTATTTTAGCAACTGAAATCAAACGTCAAAACACCGTACAAACAAACATTTATTAACTGGAAGAATAACCCTAGGTCTCGACTTGTTTGAGTCACGTAAAGTCGTTGGTCCCGTTGCTGAATAACCACTGGTTCCATGCAACGTAAAAACACCATACAAACAAACAAACAGGTTCATTGAATAGTAAGATGAATAATGTTTGGATTTTTCTTAAACAGTACAAGTATTGGAAGATGTTTACTTATACAATGTTCAAGAAGGGATGAGTTCTATACTAATGTAAGAAATGTTGAAGCTTTTAGACCAATCCTATGAGAGAGGTAATTAAATTTGTCTTGGATAAACTACCTAATAATTTATAAACACAAAAGTGTGTGAGCACAAACTTAAGAGTTATGGGTTATGATGGTTCACAATTAATTGATTGAACCATCTTACGCGGCTGTGGTACCTACATAGAGATGGTGCACTACTTTTAACTTCTAAGCAGTGAATTGGGGACTAGAAAGCTTAGTGCACCCCAGAACTCTAGATTAAAAATTTGTGAGACCAGTTTGCATTATTTGAATTGCATATCGCCCTTGAAGATTAATCTTTGTTTCGTTAATACAGCGACATTGATTGTGTTGTTACGATGAGAATTTTTAAGCCAGCATTCATTATGAAGAGTCCCAGATTATATACCTAATTGCCAATTATTAAATAAAATGCTTTATCGAATCTTAGCTTTCTTAGCTTTTCCATGTTTTGCTTACTTTAGAATGAAGTTTATCTTGGCTCCACTATCGGCTTCAAAATTAAATTACATTCCGTCTAGACAAGCTGATGGTTGTAATATACCTTTGTCCTTCCCTCTGTTAATCAATGTTCCTCAATTAGCTGGACAAAATCGGAATATACACAAAACTCAAGAGTAGACCGGCCATGTTGATCTGTGGAATTTGCATTTAGTTACTGTGGTTTGCATTAAAGACTACGAATAACGAATGAAGCCTTTGAATCCTGAGACTAAGCCAAGAGAATCATATTGCATAGAATCATCTATATTTGGAATGCGGTAATCAGCAAATACGTAAACACTGTAGAACTTATTGGAAATTTTAAAACAAAGAACTTTATGACAACTAGACAAAATTTTTCTGACGGTAAATAGGTTGTCCGGACTTATACGGCCCAGGGTCCTGATACAGCCATACCTTGCGCTTGTGGGATGTTAAAATCAAATCTTCATGGGGCACAGCTCTGGACATCAGGAAAATTTAACCTCAAGCCTCAAAATATTTAAAGTAAAATTCCTAGATTATTAAAGAAAGGAGTTTTACCAGCCCAATGAGTCAAACTTGACTCACAGGGCTGGCCCGGAAAAAATCGGGATATAGAATTATAAAATTTATCAAATTTAATTATTAAAAAAAAATTATACATAAATAAAGGTTTTTTGCCACGAAGGAAAAAATGAAAAAGCGAGATAGCCAAGTACTTTCGGTCCTGTTCGGACCCTTTACTGAGGCAAACTGATTTTACAGAGAACAACATAGTCAAAAGAAAGCTTAATATACAAACTGACACTACAAGATTAGCAAGCAATAAGGGCGATTTTCACTCTACAGAAAGGAGGAGCCTCCTGAGGGATACACGCAGTAAACATGAGTCTCCCAGAAAACAGTACATTTTGAAAAAACACGGGAGCATATACAATTTAATATCATGAATTTTTACACAAATTTTCCCCCCCAAAATTATTATTAATGAAAATACGAAAGACAATATAAATATATATGTATCGAGCAAGAGTAAGAGGGAGAGAAAATATCGAACGAGAGAGAGAGACAGAGAGAAAGAAATAACTATACATGTGGGACTAATTTATTAGTTGTTCATTTATTTTAAGGTCCTTCATAAACATCTTACAAATATATGGGTCCAAATGGTACATTCCCAGACTAAGATTTAGGCTTTTTATTAGTGATTTGTATAATTGCCGATTCAAGTAAATTTCTTGAAACAATCATTAGATCTAGCAATTACCGAGGTATCACCCCAATTAATACAATGAGATTTTTCACTCAGATGGATAAACAGTGCATTTGAAGTCTGGGCTGTTCTAACTGAATACATATGCTGCTTTATACATACACATAAATTTTTACTTGACTGACCAACGTAAAACGATGGGCAATCCTTACAAGGAATTTTGTAAATGATGATGTTATTTGTTACGGGACTATTCTTAATTAGCATATTTTTAATGGTATTGTTATAAGAGAACACTACATTAACATTTAACGATTTAAATATTGATTTTATGGTTTCAAATCCACGAAAATAAGGTAAGCTAAGTACATTTTTAGGCATTTCTTTTTCATTAATAGCAACACTATAAAACTTTTTGTGAGGTTTTTGATAACATAAATCAATTAAATGAGGTGGGTAGCAGAGATCGTTTCCTATCTTTTTTATGTATTCTATTTCTTGGTCCAGATATTGTGGACTCGTAATACGCAAAGCGCGTAGGAACATAGAAGAAAAAATTGAAGTAATATAAGATGGGGGGTGGCCAGAATAAAAATGTACACATGTTAAATTATTTGTGTGGTTTTTTTCTATAAATACTGAATTTGCATTGGAAAGATTCTCTATGTATTAATACATCTAGGAAAGGGATGACATTGTTATTTTCAATTTCAACAGTGAATTTTATGGATGGCACTAAATTATTCAATTTAGACAGTAAATCATTTACATCAATACCACCAGGTAAGACTACTAAGATATCATCGACATATCGGTACCATTTTAAGGGGATAAGTGTGATATTCGGGAGGTGTCTCTCAAAAAATTCCATATATAAGTTTGAAAGGAGAGGTGATAAAGGGTTACCCATGGCCATACCAAATATTTGTTGGTAATATTCTCCATTAAAAATAAATCTGCAATCACAAATACATAACTTAATTAAGGAAATTATGTGACTAATGGACATAGGCAATTCATGCAGTACAAGTTCATTACTTAAATATTCTAGCACAGAGTCAATAGGGACTTTTGTAAACAAAGAACATACATCGAAACTGACAAAAATATCGCTAGGGTTTAGTATATAAAATGTTATTTAATTTTTCCACAAGATCAAGAGAATTCCGGATGTGTGAATTAGATACAGTTCCTAGTAGCGGGGATAACAGTTTAGTAAGATATTTAGATAGTTTATAAGCAATTGATCCTACTGTACTAATAATTGGGCGCATAGGTTTGTTTTCCTTATGAGTTTTGACTAGGCCATATAAATAAGGTAATGAGGGACACTTTACAGTTAACTTACACAAAAGTTCTTTTTATCTTTAAGAATTTGTTTGATATTGATATTAAAGTTTTTTATTACTTGGTGCAACGGATTTTTTGCGAGTTTTTTGTAAGTTATTTCATCCTCTAGTAAAGTATGCATGCGCGATATGTAGTCAGTTTTGTCAAGAACCACTAAACTATTGGATTTATCAGCCTTGGTAATGTGTAAGCTATTATCATTCTTCAATTCTTTTAAACTTTTTCTGTAGCGAGCGGGGAAGTTATTTTCATGATAGGCATGCGTAGCACTATGTCATGCCTTTGATAATGTCTAAATGATTTTGTGGTAGGTCACAGTATTTTTCAAACTTATATAGAGATGTCGCTATTGATAAAGCTGAGGGTTTGTTACAAATGAAGAAAGACAACCCAAAGCCTAATGCGCGCACTGCATTATCACTTATTTGTTTGCTCGATAAATTCACCACACAATCACTTCTAGCATTATTGGTCCAATCACTGTCGTTGATAAGGTTGCTTAATTTTCTGTCCAGTTTTCTAATCAAAGTGTCTGTAGTTCTATGAAGTTTTCCATATATTTCTTGCCTTAATGCGTGTTTCCAATCAGCGGGAATCGAGTAGTTAATGTTACGTCGGGCTTTTTCCAGTTCTTTAAATTTCTCCTTTTCCTCCATTTTCGAGCCATGAAAATAACTTCCCCGCTCGCTACAGAAAAAGTTTAAAAGAATTGAAGAATGATAATAGCTTACACATTACCAAGGCTGATAAATCCAATAGTTTAGTGGTTCTTGACAAAACTGACTACATATCACGCATGCATACTTTACTAGAGGATGAAATAACTTACAAAAAACTCGCAAAAAATCCGTTGCACCAAGTAATAAAAAACTTTAATATCAATATCAAACAAATTCTTAAAGATAAAAAAGAACTTTTGTGTAAGTTAACTGTAAAGTGTCCCTCATTACCTTATTTATATGGCCTAGTCAAAACTCATAAGGAAAACAAACCTATGCGCCCAATTATTAGTACAGTAGGATCAATTGCTTATAAACTATCTAAATATCTTATTAAACTGTTATCCCCGCTACTAGGAACTGTATCTAATTCACACATCCGGAATTCTCTTGATCTTGTGGAAAAATTAAATAACATTGTATATACCAAACCCTAGCGATATTTTTGTCAGTTTCGATGTATGTTCTTTGTTTACAAAAGTCCCTATTGACTGTGCTAGAATATTTAAGTAATGAACTTGTACTGCATGAATTGCCTATGTCCGTTAGTCACATAATTTCCTTAATTAGGTTATGTATGTGTGATTGTAGATTTATTTTTAATGGAGAATATTACCAACAAATATTTGGTATGGCCATGGGTAACCTTTTATCACCTCTCCTTTCAAACTTATATATGGAATTTTTTGAGAGACAACACCTCCCGAATATCACACTTATCCCCTTAAAATGGTACCGATATGTCGATGATATCTTAGTAGTCTTACCTGGTGGTATCGATGTAAATGATTTACTGTCTAAATTGAATAATTTAGTGCCATCCATAAAATTCACTGTTGAAATTGAAAATAACAATGTCATCCCTTTCCTAGATGTATTAATACATAGAGAATCTTTCCAATGCAAATTCAGTATTTATAGAAAACCCACAAATAATTTAACATGTGTACATTTTTATTCTGGCCACCATCTTATATTAAAATTTCAATTTTTTCTTCTATGTTCCTACGCGCTTTGCGTATCACGAGTCCACAATATTTGGACCAAGAAATAGAATACATAAAAAAGATAGGAAACGATCTCTGCTACTACCTCATTTAATTGATTTATGTTATCAAAAAGCTCACAAAAAGTTTTATATGTTGCTATTAATGAAAAAGAAATGCCTTAAAATGTACTTAGCTTACCTTATTTTCGTGGATTTGAAACCATAAAATCAATATTTAAATCGTTAAATGTTAATGTAGTGTTCTCTTATAACAATACCATTCTAAAGATCTTGCTAATTAAGGAATAGTCCCGTAACAAATAACAACATCATTTACAAAATTCCTTGTAAGGATTGCCCATCGTTTTACGTTGGTCAGTCAAGTAAAAATTTATGTGTATGTATAAAGCAGCATATGTACTCAGTTAGAACAGCCCAGACTTCAAATGCACTGTTTATCCATCTGAGTGAAAAATCTCATTGCATTAATTGGGGTGATACCTTGGTAATTGCTGATACCTTGGTAATTGCTAGATCTAATGATTATGTTTCAAGAAATTTACTGGAATCGGCAATTATACAAATCACTAATAAAAACAACCTAAATCTTAGTCTGGGAATGTACCATATATTTGTAAGATGTTTATGAAGGACTTTAAAATAAATGAACAACTAATAAATTAGTCCCACATGTATATAGTTATTATTTCTTTTTCTCTCTCTCTCTCTGTCTCTGTCTCTGTCTCTCTCTCTCTCTCTCACTCTCTCTCTCTCTCTCTCTCTCTCTCCTCTCTCTCCTCCTCTTGGTTTCGATATTTTCTCTCCCTCTACTCTTGCTAGATATATATATATATATTTTCTTTCGTCTTTTCATTATAATTATTTTTTTGGGGAAAATTTGTGTAAAAATTCATGATATTAAATTGTATATGCTCCCGTGTTTTTTCAAAATGTACTGTTTTCTGGGAGAATCACTTGTTTACTGCGTGTATCCTTCAAGGTGGGGCTACCCTCAGGCGGCTCCTCCTTTCTGTAGAGTGAAAATCGCCATTATTGCTTGCTAATCTTGTAGTGTCAGTTTGTATATTAAGCTTTCTTTTGACTATGTTGTTCTCTGTAAAATCAGTTTGCCTCAGTAAAGGGTCCAAACAGGACCGAAAGTACTTGGCTATCTCGCTTTTTCATTTTGTCTTTCGTGGCAAAAAACCTTTATTTATACATAGCATCCCGTTTTATATACTTCGTGATCAAGTTATTCATATATATAAATATACATACACACACCCACACACATACATATATAACTAGTTATCTTCAAATATAGTACTAAATCTAAGTGAAAAAATGAATGAATGAATAAATAAATATATATATGAAAGCTAAGCGATAAAAAGAATTAACTACATATTAAATTACGTAATTTAAAAGGATGGATGGATGTATGAGTTTTAGGGCAAAAGCCCAGGCACTGGGGCCAAAGAAGCCATTAGTAATAAAATAAAAATCTTAGGTAAAAACTTAGATTCTATCAATTAAACGTGTATTCCTTTTAAAAGTTAAAATTCTAAAAACAGAAAAACTACTTGATTCAGTTAAAATGTCAGAAAACGTTTTCCGACCAAAACATATCTCTCTTTCTCGCTTAAAAACCCGACAAACCGAAAATATATGTTTAATAGATAAAAAAAGTATCACACTCACTGCACATGGGAACAGTGCCGTGAGGTGTACACATTAAAAATCCATTGGTCAATCTCGTATGGCCAATTCTTAATCGAGTCAATATTACCTCAGTTTTTTTGTCGTATTGATTAGATGACTCCCATGGAGAAAGTTAATTTTAATTGTCTTAATTTATTATTCTGAGATACGTTGCTCCACAATCTTTGCCACTTTTCCATTGTAAATATTTTTAATAATGTTATGTAATCTCTAACGGGGAGATTAATATCCCGTTGAGGCAGGTTGACGGCTGTTTTAGCAGCAGTATCCGCTCTTTCATTTCCAGCAACTCCTATATGAGCCGGGACCCAACATAATTCGATATCTACCCCTTCAAGATACAAATTGTTTAAAAAGTTCTTTAATCTTTAATACCAACAGGTTCTTATGTGAATAGCTTTTGAGGGCTTCTATGGCACTTCGTGTATCCGAGTAGATGATAAATTTTAAATTTAGTATTTCTTCATGTGCTTTAACAATATTGATGGCTAGTAAAATGGCATATAGCTCGGAGGTGAATACTGACGACTCGTTTGGCAATGATAACTGGCTCATTTTCTTCAAAGACACTGCAGCGCTTCCTACACCCACTGAAGATTTAGAGCCATCAGTGTATATGGCGTAGTGAGGACCTTTCCTTTGAATATGCTCTATGGCAATTTTTTGATGGTGACTTGGGGTATAGCTAAATTTCTTTGATAAATGAAAAAGATGAGAGCATATTCTTGTTTTTTTCATGATCCAAGGTGGGGGAAAAAAAAAGATATGGTTGAATGATGTTCATTTTGATATTTGTTGACTGCAACAGCCTATTTGCTCTAATCGGGAATGGTGGCTCATGATTATTTATAAAAATATCACTCTGAAAAAGAGCTTTTTTGTAGGAGAACTTGTAGACAGAATATTCAAAGCACTCCGCATTGTTACAAAATCCCGATGCAACGACAAAGGGGGTTCTCCAATTTAACATAAAACCGAGAGATTTGGGGATGATCCAAACGCTCCACTACAAATTCTCAGGCCTCGAGTATGTATTGGATCTAAAGACTTCAAAGTTGCTTCAGATCCTGATCCATATATTGGGCTTCCATAATCTATTCTTGATAAGACTAATGCCTTATATATCATCAGTAAAGTAGATCTCCTTGCACCCCACATTGTGTGAGATAATTTCATCATTAAGTGAAGAGTACTATTACATTTAGATTTGATGTAAGATACATGTGCTTTCCAGTTCAAATGAGTATCAAAAACCAGTCCCAAAAATTTTACCTTATCCTGTAAATGGATTTGTACATTGCCCAAAGTAAGATTTATATCTTGATTCTGTTTCCTTCTGCTATTCCTATAAAACATTATTGCTTGAGTTTTTTCTGCCGAAAGTCTGAAACCAACAGACGCAGTCCAAGCTTGTATTTTTCGAATGGCATTATTTAGAATTCTTTGCAAATGACGAAGGTTGTTGGATGAGTAGTAAATTGCAAAGTCGTCCACATAAAGACTACTTTGCACTCCCTGTGGCATTTGATCAACTATATCGTTAATTGCCAACGCAAAAAGTGTTCCCCTTAAAACACTGCCTCTGGGTACACCACAGTCAAGCTTAAAAGATTCAGAGTAAATATTATCAATACGAATTTGAGATGTTCTTCCATCTATAAAATTTCTGATAAAAATAGGAAGATGTCCTCGGAAACAGTTATGATGCAAGGATTTGAGTATCGAGTACCTCCATGTTGTATCATATGCCTTCTGAATGTCAAAAAATAGGGCTATTGTGATCTGTTTTCGTTCAAAACCTCTACGTACATAATTTTCTAGGTGTGAAAGAGAGTCCAAGGTGGATCGCTCTGATTGTGAGCCAAATTGAGAATTTGATAAAACATTATTACGACGAAAACACCAATTCAATCTATAATTAACCATTTTTCCAGTAATTTACAAACACAACTGGTTAGTGAAATTGGTCTGTAATTATCTGGATTACTAGGATCTTTTTCTGCCTTAGCTATTGGTATTACTATTGCATGTTTCCATGCCTTTGGAAATAGATGTTTGGTCCAAAGATGATTATAGCAATCCAATAGATAGGCCTTGGCTAAAGGGGCTAGATTTCTTATCATATCGAAATTTACATTATCTTTTCCAGTGGCTGTTGAGCTACAATTTGATAATGCAAATTCCAATTCCTTTTCAGTAAATCTTTTATTGAAGTAAATATCTTCCACTGTATTAAAATTCAATGATGTTGCTTCTTCTCTTCTTTTAAGGGTTCGAAAGTGGGCATCTAAATTATCAATACTGCTTATGTTTTCCATATTACGGCCGATAATATTAGAGATTGTCTGAGTATCATGTATTACTGAGCCATTATGCATTAATGCGTGTCTTGCTGGTCTGCTGTAAGAACCGTTAATCTTCCTAAATTTCTGCCACACCTTCTGCATAGAAGTATTATCTGATATGCTTGACACGTATTTTTGCCATGAAATTATCTTGCCTTTAATTACTTCCTTCCTAAATTTAGCAGAAATTTTATTAAAATATGGTTTCAATACACTCATTTCTATGGCTGTCAACCAATTTGTTTATTGTATTCCCTAACATTAGGGAACCTGTACTCAAATGTTTGAATCTTTTATTTAGGGTTTCTAATTTTCTTCCAATTGCAGCTTTTCGTTTATCAGTTGGGTTAATGTGTCTGACCACCATGGGACCGAATGTTTCAACTGTCGAGTGCCAGTCAGAGGCATCGATTTATCAGCCGCTTGTGTGATAAAATTCACAAAGTCGTCGTTTGTTTTATCATGATCCTGGGAATAATCAAAGGCAGGCACTTGCCTAGTGTGAAACTTGAACTTATCCCAGTCAGCTTTATTTGTATTATACCGTTGGATCGGAGAAGTTGGTGTATGTCCTAATAGGAAAATGGTCACTGTTAAACAGGTCATCCAGGACATTCCATTCAAAAACCTATAACAATTTATTGGAAACAGAGGTGTTAAATCAATTGACGAATAGGTGGCATGAGTTTCTGAGTAGTAAGTGCTACTCTCTCTGTCTTATTTAATATACAGAGGTTGTGATCATTCATCATCTGTTCGACCTTTGAACCATTTGTGTCAACATCAACACGATTGGTATTCCAGATAGGATTGTGGGAGTTAAAGTCTCCTAATAATAGGGAATTCTCTTGCCTTTTGGGGAATACTTTAGGTAAGTTTTTCACTTTGCAAAATTATAGTTACAAGAGGTTGATTGTACATATAAATATTAAAGGAGTTATTATCTAAATGTAATCTAACTCCAGATAATTGAAATTCCGAGGCTCTAAAGGACATAGCATCGTAAGTTACTCTGTTATGAATGTAGATTGCAGTTCCTAATGTATTAGCAGAAGGAACTGAATGAGATGCCAAATTGTAATTTCCTATCGAATGAACGGTATCATTTGTATGCTGTAAGCATATTGCAATTGGATTATAATAATATTTAAGTCTTTGAATTTCCCCTTGATGTAAACGGGTTTTAAGACCATTAACATTCCATTGGATTATGTATGAATTGTACATTAAGGCAGTGGAGATGGAATATCCCTAGGTAGAGTATTGTTTCTGCTTATTTTGTCGGGAATGGGTTTCTGTTTGACTGCAGTAGCATTATTTTTTTAATTAGGTTTTGCTTCTTTAGCTATGGCTCCCTGTTGGTTACTTCGATTTCGATTCATTTCCTGAATTTCTTTTGGATTGTGATTAAATTTTTTCTAAAAAATTTTCAAGGTGAAGGGTTCCTGTTGCACGCTTCTTTATTAGATGGTCAACACACATACAACCAGCGTTGTGGCTTTCTAATTTACCATACTGGTTTTTAATTTTTGTTCTTAGTAAAATTGGCTATTAATTATTCATATTATGTATACTTATATTTTTAAGGTCATTGAATTCGTCTAAAAAACAATCATTACAGCCACAGGACATTTTGTGGGTTGTTTTATGCCCTGTTGGTGTATGGATATCATTGATTACTATTTTGCCTAAAACTGGTGAGGGATTTATTTCTTCAAGGGGTACATTGTTAGTTAGGATTCTTTCCGCTCCTTGAGAACCGTGTGCATTTACGTGTACTTCGGCCTTTATCACATGGGTGGTAATATGATTGTCTGATACATTAAGTTCAGATTCAGAGGTTGGGAGTTGAAGCAATGTTACCATTTCTGCTTCAATTGGGTTTGGTACATGGGTAGAAGCCGTTTCAGGTATGTATACTTGAGGAGTATCTTCTGTTGGTTTTGTTAAGCATATCTCATTATTCGATTTTTTTTGATTTGGGAGTTGTACTTTCAAGTACACGTTTTTTTCTTTCTGACTTTGCTTTTGAGATTTCTAGTTCCACCATCTCCACTTCCACTTCAGAAAGTTCTTCCATCTCTTTGGTGCTGTCATTAGTGGCGAGTATGTTGATTCTGTTCTGTACAGAAATCTGCTCTTCTTCTTTATTTAGCTTGATGATTTTGTGTAGTAGTGTCATTCTTTTTTCTAATTATTCTATTTATATGTTGGAGTTTAGGTAATAATTTGGGAATACCAGCGCCAATGCAAGAATTGGATTCTGATCGACTTGATGAAGAAGTAGAGTTATCAGGAATCCTTGATTCTGCACCAGACAAGAAATGAGAAACTTGTGTATCATCAGTTGAATGCAGATTCTTGGATGCTACTTTCGCATAAGTCGAATTATTACCTAAAATATGTTTTCTAGCAGCTTTACAGGTGATATGCTCATTATTAGCAGTATCTACTATAGTCTGTTCTAATTTATACAGAGGACATTGTCTTGAGTTCGGAGAGTGAGCTCCCTCACAATGATAACAAAATTTTTCGGATACACAATCTTTGGAGGTATCGTGGAATTCAGAAGCATTATGGAATTTGGAGCAAATGAAGCATCTTTTTTCATTGGAGCATTTCCCAGTTACATGACCAAAATCATAACACTTGTAACACTGCATAGGTCATGGGCGGAATTTCTTGACCGCAATGCTCAAGTGCCTGACTTTTATATAGTCTGGAAGATAGGGTGTGGTAAATATCAACAAGATGGCATTGTTATCTTCTGGTAGCTTTTTAACTTTAAAAACAGAAGAGGGGCATCTCTTCAGTATGTCCTTATCAGAAAACTCATATAAATCTCTACAATATATTAATCCTTTTGACTGGTTGAAATTGCTGTGAGGATAAACCTTCCCAACGCTATCTGAATCAGAAGGTTTAAAATTTCTCAATAATACTGCTTGGGATTCATTCCCAGCCTTAATTAATAGATTATATCAATAACGCTTCAAATTTCCTTGAGGAATGGTACCAACTTTCTTCTCAAGGCATTCGTATCGCTAAAGTCGTCAACAGTGCCGGTGAGAGTCAGCAAATCCAGGGGAGGGGGGGGGGGGGGTCATTAGCCGAATTATCCATAAGAAGGTTTTAGTTTGTTTGTTTAAATGTTTTTGTGTTTGTTTGTTTGTTTTACCTGCTTGAGAATATTAAGAAAGTATCATACGTTGGAAAGGACATTTACATTCTCCACTATCGGCACAGTGAGAGCATACTTCCCAGATGATCCGCTCCATACCCTACCCGTAGGATCGCATCAAAACAGATACAGAGGCACAGGTGTAAGCTAAACCCGCCTGTTAGGACTGAGACCATAAAATCATGGAATCATCCCCCCTGTATCTGTAATGACGGGTTTCCGGCCATAAGCCGAGAGTCCTATTCCCAAAGATTGGATCCCCCTGGATTCCGATGACCCAACCTCCGGGGACAGTTTCCGCCAAAGGTCCCCAAACCATCTTCGGGACGGCTGACGTCATCCTATACTCTCACATATAGCTTTGAATGAAAATCCCTCCCAACCGTGATCCCTTCTCCCATTCATCAAACCTGCATGATGTAACGAATGTGGAAATATCCACGCTATTTACTAGTGAAAAATTAATAAATATTTAAATAAATAAAAAAAAATTGAATAAAAGAAATATTACTAATAGGGTTTGGACAGCAAGAAGAAAGTAGGATGATAAAAATAGGAAGAGGTCGAAATAAAAAAAAAAAGGAATTAGAGAAAGACTAAAGAGAGAAATTTAGATTCGAGATTTGGGGAAAATTTCCCCAAGTTCGAGAGCCCTCTTGCCCGTTTCAAGGCTTCACCAAGGAAGAAACATTCCAAGGTGAAGCCAAGAAACTTCGTCGAGGCATTCTCTCATTAAGAGGGAAAATACCTAGAAGTCTTTCTTACTGTGACCTAATGAGTAACAGGTCCAGACTTCAGCTCAATGTCTACCGAAAGAATTAGAATTAACAACATGAAATCTGTATAAAGAATAATAGACTCATAACAACAGTTTACATTATTTACACAAATTCTATTGAAAGTATAAATAAACACATCCATATGTCGTTCAGGCGAGTATACTCTGTTTTTTTTTTTTTTTTTTTTTTTTTTTTTTTTTTAGTCTGTCTGTCCCATCCGCCTGTGGTGTTTTTGTATGGTAACACTGCGTCACGGACTTTAGATAGTTACGCTAAGAGTAAGTTTTTAGGTATATAAAGGATATCTGGGTGTGCATTTGCAACTGAAAAGTGTTTTAACTAATTTACTGTATGCGAATTACACCGTTAATATTCGAAAGGTATATTATAATCGTTGAATGTAAGCTGAATGTAATATCTAAAGCCCGGGACGCAGTGTTACCATACAAAAACACCACAGGCGGATGGACAGATGAAAAAAAAAAGAGTATAGTCGATAAGGCGGAGTCGGCACACCTTGTAAAGCAAATACGGAAATAAAATCCGCCAGGTTTGCCACAACAACGGAGGGAAGGCGCCTCAGTGACGTGATCGGTATGGTCTTGGCCTGCCACTCAGTGGCCTTGGGTTCGATTCTCGGGCATTCCATTGAGGTGTGAGAGATGTGTATTTCTGGTGATAGAAATTCACACACGACGTGGTTCAGAAGTCACGGAAAGCCATTGGTCCCGTTGCTGAATAACCACTGGTTCGATGCAACGAAAAAACACCATACAAGCAATCAACGGGGGGCGAGGACAGTCAGGGTGGATTTAGAAATGAGCAAAACGGCCAGTAAAAATAGATTAGGTAAAGATGAAGGCACTTCCCTATTAATTCACCAAGCAACATTTGCTTTGTCTTGAGCCTGTCCTACACACTTCAAAAAAAGAAAGAAAAAGAACACACAAACCGGAAGGTGAATGAGAGAGAGGAGGATAAATGCCTGATTTGTCCCCTGAGGCAAAGGAACCCACATTTCTAAACAGTTGATTAACAAGACAATATGTTAACTAATAACTTATTGTATGTACACACGCTAATATGTTAGTTTGTTTGTTTGTATGGTGTTTTTACGTTGCATGGAACCAGTGGTTATTCAGCAACGGGACCAACGGCTTTACGTGACTTCCGAACCACGTCGAGAGTGAACTTCTATCACCAGAAACACACATATCTCACTCCTCAATGGAATGGCCGAGAATCGAACCCGCAACCACCGAGGTGGAAAGCAAACACCATACCAACCACGCCACTGAGGCGCTTACACGCTAATATGAATGATTTTGCAAGCATAAATTTCGGTTGTTTAGGTTCATGTTGTATTTTTATATACGTATAACAGAACTCAAAATATGGGGTTTTTAGTTATTTTTGTATGAAAAACACTGTTGGCATAATAACGTGGAAGATCAGTGCCATATTTAATTTAGCAGAATTAAATTGTCTTTAAACGAACAGGACCTAAGGTACACAGTTGTTAGGCACCATTAAAATACCCCGACCATTAAAATACTCTTTCGGGGGTCTAATAATCCAAATAAACGAGTATCTGTTACAACAGTTTTCTCTCTAGTCAATTATATAGAAGAAAACGATATAAAAGGTAAACTATAATGAACCCTTCAACAGCAGCTCATTTTCCAGCATCTGTTATAATCTCGTCGCCGATCTTTAACAGGGATGCCGCATCGGTAAAATTATTTGGTAGTTGCAACGCAGTGTTTGGCGGCAAGATAAAGATCTCGGAAAACTTGCTTGTGTGACACAGCCTTAAATAAAATTTGTATACATATTAATACTACTATACTTTTACACAATTATTCATATGAAGCAAGACTAATAGGCATTGACGAGTCAAGCAAACAATTTTTAGAAAATGCCAAGTCAATTAAGCTCTCGGACCTTGAAGAATTCTAATCAGTTTGTTAATAAACCTACTTAGTCAAAACTGCTTTTTTTTTTTAAATGTATGTAACACTCAGTTATATTACGCAAAGAAATTTTCTACAAAAGTAGATATCCTTTTTGTGTAACGTAAAAGTAAATGGCGCCACCTATTTTGCATGGACAACAGAATAAAGAACCCATCTTAATATACAACCTCTGTTCCATCGTCCTTGCTTTTTACCCGGCAGAAGAGGGAGCTTAGATTAGGAACTTTTAACATCCAGGTTGCCGAAAGTGCGGAAATTTTCGTTCATTCTGCCTATGCGCGGAATAATAAAAAGTTCCGGTGCAGCCCATCAACGTTCTTGTATGCCGATGCGGATTCCACATCTGCATTTTCAGCAGCAATTTCTTCATGGCGCATTCATGTAAATTTATCATATACAACTTGCAATATTTTTTTACGTTTAAAAAATTTCTCATTCAAATACAATATTATAAAAGATAAGACTCTTATCAGAATATGACGGTGATATGATTAATGTACATAAATCTGTTAATATATTATAAAATTATTTCCTATATGATTCAATGAGTTATATACTGATACCTATACTGATACATAAATGCTGTTACGCTTATTACAAACTTATCTGTAAATATATCTGGGACAAATAAGAAAGGAAAAAATAATACTTCTCATATGTATATATATACGTATATGCATATGTGTATGTATGTATGTATATGTAAGGACAACGCTTTTTTCCCTATTTTCATTGTATCCAATCATCAAGTCGCGTTGTTCTTACTTCCATCCAATAGAGCGTTCCGCGGTCTTTCCGCCGATGTATAACACATGTAATTCCATTGTTTGTACACCTTATTATCTTTGAATGTATGTTTGTATGAAAACACAAATCTACTTTCTCAGAGTCATTTCTGCTCTCTGTGCGAGTCTGTACTACTTATCCGTCCGCACCTGTCTATGTCAACCCAGTTTGTCTGTAAGTATATCATCAGTACCCAGCTACTTGCCTTAATCTCTGGTCCCCCCCCCCCCACACACACACACACATATATATATATATATATATATATATATATATATATATATATATATATATACAGTGCATGTATATAAATATATGTAAATATAATGATATATATATATATATATATATATATATATATATATATATATATATATATAAACATATTGGAGTAGGGAGACGCGTTCTGTCTTTTATCCATTTATTTAGCGCCGACGTTTCGTATCAGCATGATACATTTTCCAGGCTGAAACGATTGCACATCAATTGCGTATAAGTAAAAAGATGCACACAATGTTTACCAACACCAAAATTAAAAACCTTTTTAATAAATTAAGAATAAAAACAGAATAAAACCATAAAACAGAATAACAGTGAAAGGGCTAGGAGCGAATACAGAGAAACAAAGTAACAAAGTAATTAATAATAATAATAATAGAAAAAAAATATAATAATCATAATAATAATAGAACGAACAAGACACTACCCACAGCGGTAGCGTAAAGAGAACTGACACGAAAAATTGTTATGGAGGGGAGTGTAAACAAAGCAACAGGTAATTAGGCAATAAACAGTTGGGTGGAAGACGACTGGTGGTTAAGAGAAGGTACAGTTAGCTTAATCATTATTGATTTAAGGGTGGTTAGTTCGTCTATATGTCGGGTTCTTCCTACGATATTAAAATGACTGGCATCTATGGATAAAAGACAGAAACGAACGCGTCTCCCTACTCCAATATGATTATCCTTGAGTAATTGCTCCTGTCTTCATACCTTATATATATATATATATATATATATATATATATATATATATATATATATATATATGTATGTATGTGTATTATACATATATATGTATATATACATATATGTACATATACATAAATAAAACATATACAAAATATGTATATATATATGTACTATGGTCTCAATAATTCTGTACTTGGCTGTTATTTGTGTACGACAAATAGGGGCAGGATGGAGGGAGGGGGAGAAAGTGGGGTGGGAGAGGGGGAACTAGCCCTAATCAGTGCCGTTCTCAAGCCCGGATGAATAGGGAGGGTTGGAGCCTTCTTTAAAATTGGTGCCAAGACCGATTATGGAATGAGCACACAAGATATAAAACAGCTGGACGAGTGTCAGTAAAAAACCACGGAGATGTATCAAGTCCTTATAATAAACTGTCCCTTAACACCGCCCTCCTCCCTTTTTCTTCAGACCGACTTTGTATTTACTTCAGTTTCATTCCTGAAACAGCTCAGTTGAAACGGGAGATGCTGGTTACATTATGGCTATATTTTTTCTTACTACGTTAGCTGGGTAATGACAAATTGTATGTGAGTTTTTAGAAGAATATCATCGTCGCTTCCCTACTATTTTTAGTTATCTGGGGCACCTGGACTAGATTCTCGAAGGGTAATTCATGAGATTATAATTAAGATATTTAGCACCTGTCCTGTCATTGGACATGTTTCTAACCAAGGCAATTCGTTCTGTTTCATCAATATTGATATCAGTGAAACTTACTCCATTGCTATCGTATTTTTTCTGTATTTTTTTCCAGCTTACAGTCTTCCTCCACGACCCTTCCCCTTCCCCCTATCAACACCACACCTCCCCCTTCCCCTCTCCCCGCTACGCCAGTGAGCGACATGGTAATCACACCACATATATGAGGACCTTGGACTGCCCATAATGCCCGACTGAACTCATGCAAGGTGACCACTGCGACAAGGTTTTTTTTTTTTTTTTTTGAATAAAAGAATTTTTTTTGGGATAAGACACTGCCCACCCTGCATGAGCACGGCCATTCATCCTAGCCGATCTAGGATTCCACATCTCTATGCTCGTCATGTCCGATCGCATCAGTGCAACAGGAAGCCTACCGCCAACCGTCCTGTGTGGAGAGACAATTTCTGTCTTCAACAGTCACCCTGCCGGAGCATGGGGAGTCATGCCCGACCGCATCCGTGCAACAGGACGCCTACCGCCAACCGTCCTGTGTGGACAGCCAATGTCTGTCCTCAACTGTCCACCCTGCCGGAGCATAGCCAGTCATGCAAACAGTAGAGACGCAGCAATCCCAAACAGCCAGAGCAGCTATGCCAGTGAGTGACATGTTAATCACAGCACATATACTAGGACCTTGGACTACCCGTAATGCCTAACTGCACTCATGCAAGGTGACCACTGCCACAAGCATTTGGGATGAGACACTGCCCACCCTGCATGAACACGGCCATTCATACTAGCCGACATAGGATTCCACATCTCTATGCTCGTCATGCCCGACCGCATCCGTGCAACAGGGAGCCTACCGCCAACCGTCCTGTGTGGACAGACAATGTCTGTCCTCAACAGTCCACCCTGCCAAGCATGGCCAGTCATGCAAGCAGTAGAGACGCAGCAATCCCAAATCAGCCAGAGCAGCTAATCCAGTGAGCGACATGGTAATCACACCACATATACGAGGACCTTGGACTGCCCATAATGCCTGACTGCACTCATGCAAGGTGACCACTGCCACAAGCATTGGGGATGAGACACTGCCCACCCTGCATGAGCACGGCCATTCATCCTAGCCAACATAGGATTCCACATCTCTATGCTCGTCATGCCCAATCGCTTCCGTTCAACAGGGAGCCTACCGCCAACTGCCCTGTGTTGACAGACAATGTCCGTACTCAACAGTCCACCCTGCCGGATCATGGCCAGTCATGCAAGCAGTAGAGATGCAGCAATCCCAAATCAGCCAGAGCAGCTATGCCAGTGAGCGACGTGGCATCCATCCTATGTTCCAGGTACCTCGGCTCTAGACTCTGGTTTTGATGAGACTTGTCTTGTTCCCACTAATCGTTTGCTGTAATTTATCTTCTTTCGAATTGAAGCTCTTCTTTCCTCGCTTCCGTGCAACAGGAAGCCTACTGCCAACCATCCTGTGTGGACATATAATGTCTGTCCTCAACAGTCCACCCTGATGGAGCAAGGCCAGTCATCCAAGCAGTAGAGACGCAGCAATCCTAAATCAGCCAGAGCAGCTACGCCAGTGAGCGACATGGTAATCACACCACATATACGAGGACCTTGGACTGCCCATAATGCCTGACTGCACTCATGCAAGGTGACCACTGCCACAAGCATTGGGGATGAGACACTGCCCACCCTGCATGAGCACGGCCATTCATCCTAGCCAACATAGGATTCCACATCTCTGTGCTCGTCATGCCCAATCGCTTCCGTTCAACAGGGAGCCTACCGCCAACTGCCCTGTGTTGACAGACAATGTCCGTACTCAACAGTCCACCCTGCCGGATCATGGCCAGTCATGCAAGCAGTAGAGATGCAGCAACCCAAATCAGCCAGAGCAGCTATGCCAGTAAGCGACGTGGCATCCATACTAAATGTTTCCGGAGGTCCCTCGGCTCTAGACTGGTTTTTGATGAGACTTGTCTTGGTCCCATTATCCTTTTCCTGCTGCCGGAGCATGGCCGGTTATGCAAACAGTAGAGACCGGCGCAAATCCTAAATCACCGCCAAGAGCAGTTACGCCAGTTGAGCGACATGGTAATCACAGCACATTTACGAGGACCTTGTCTGCCCATAATGCCTGACTGCACTCATGCAAGGGTGACCACTGCCACAACAAGCATTGGGGATGAGACACTGCCCACCCTGCATGAGCACGGCCATTCATCCTAGCCGACATAGGATTCCACTCTCTATGCTCGTCATGCCCGATCGCTTCGTTCAACAGGGAGCCTACCGCCAACCGCCCGGTGTGTTGACAGACAATGTCCGTATCAACAGTCCACCCTGCCGGATCATGGCCAGTCAATGGAAGCAGTAGAGATGCAGCAATCCCAAATCAGCCAGAGCAGCTATGCCAGTAAGCGACGTGGCATCCATACTAAATGTTCCAGGTCCCTCGGCTCTAGACTCTGGTTTTGATGAGACTTGTCTTGGTCCCACTTATCCTTTGCTGCCGGAGCATGGCCAGTTATGCAAACAGTAGAGACGCAGCAATCCTAAATCAGCCAGAGCAGCTACGCCAGTGAGCGACATGGTAATCACAGCACATATACGAGGACCTTGGTCTGCCCATAATGCCTGACTGCACTCATGCAAGGTGACCACTGCCACAAGCATTGGGGATGAGACACTTCCCACCCTGTATGAGCACAGACCATTCATACCTAGCCGACATAGGATTCCACATCTCTATGCTCGTCATGCCCGATTCGCTTCCGTTCAACAGGGTAGCCTACCGCCAACCTCCCTGTGTGGAACAGACAATGTGTCCGTCCTCAACAGTCCACCCTGCCGGATCATGGCCAGTCATGGAAGCAGTAGAGATGCAGCAATCCCAAATCAGCCAGAGCAGCTATGCCAGTAAGCGACGTGGCATCCATCCTAAATGTTCCAGGTCCCTCGGCTCAAGACTCTGGTTTTGATGAGACTTGTCTTGTTCC
This sequence comes from Macrobrachium nipponense, assembly GCF_015104395.2. Taxonomy (NCBI): domain Eukaryota; kingdom Metazoa; phylum Arthropoda; class Malacostraca; order Decapoda; family Palaemonidae; genus Macrobrachium; species Macrobrachium nipponense. The sequence continues at coordinate 76,603,950 of NC_087211.1, read as the reverse complement.
CACTAATCGTTTGCTGTAATTTATCTTCTTTCGAATTGAAGTTCTTCTTTCCTCGCTTCCGTGCAACAGGGAGCCTACTGCCAAAAGTCCTGTGTGGACATACAATGTCTGTCCTCAACAGTCCACCCTGCCGGAGCAGGGCCAGTCATCCAAGCAGTAGAGACGCAGCAATCCTAAATCAGCCAGAGCAGCTACGCCAGTGAGCGACATGGGAATCACAGCACATATACGAGGACCTTGGTCTGCCCATAATGCCTGACTGCACTCATGCAAGGTGACCACTGCCACAAGCATTGGGGATGAGACACTGCCCACCCTGCATGAGCACGGCCATTCATCCTAGCCGACATAGGATTCCACATCTCTATGTTCGTCATCCCCGATTGCTTCCGTTCAACAGGGAGCCTACCGCCAACCGCCCTGTGTTGACAGACAATGTCCGTCCTCAACAGTCCACCCTGCCGGATCATGGCCAGTCATGCAAGCAGTAGAGATGCAGAAATCCCAAATCAGCCAGAGCAGCTATGCCAGTAAGCGACGTGGCATCCATACTAAATGTTCCAGGTCCCTCGGCTCTAGACTCTGGTTTTGATGAGACTTATCTTGGTCCCACTTATCCTTTGCTGCCGGAGCATGGCCGGTTATGCAAACAATAGAGACGCAGCAATCCTAAATCAGCCAGAGCAGCTACGCCAGTGAGCGACATGGCAATCACAGCACATATACGAGGACCTTGGTTTGCCCATAATACCATCACTGCACTCATGCAAGGTGACACTGCCACAAGCATTGGATGAGACACTGCCACCCTCATGCAAGGTGACCACTGCCACAAGCATTGGGGATGAGTACACTGCCCACCCTGCCATGAGCACGGCCATTCATCCTAGCTGACATAGGATTCCACATCTCTATGGCTCGTCATGCCCGATCGCTTCAGTTCAACAGGGAGCCTACTGCCAACCATCCTGTGTTGACAGACAATGTCCGTCCTCAACAGTCCACCCTGCCGGATCATGGCCAGTCATGCAAGCAGTAGAGATGCAGCTCATTCTCGCTTAAAAGTGAACTCCTGGAAAATTATTTTTTTTTTACTTCAAACTCCGAATCTGTATCATAAGATAGCTGTGAAAAGTACATTTTTTTTCCATCAAGCTTGAATTCTCCATTATAGAGTAACCGTTTAAGTTAAAGGTTATATTTTTTTACATTTTTACCTCAGCCTAGAATTTCCCATGAACTTCGCCTAAAAGTTAACGATTTTAATTCTCAGTCAGAGCGAAGGCGAACAGCATTACCTGACAGTTTTTCTACCAAGCAGAAGTTAGTTTGGATTATATTTCATAGATTTCCAGTGAGTTCCCTAATGCTATTCTTGCATTTTGATACATTTTTATGTATATGTTAATTTATTGTTTTATTTTTCCTTTATGATAAGTAAGATCTCTTCTTTCGTATTTTTCTTTACCTCCTCTTGCTTCGTAATGCGTGCCATATTCTTTGGAAGCTTGAATTTCGAGCCAGTGGCCCCTTGGCGCCTTATTCCTTATGAATGAAGTTCATCTTATGAATAATAATAATAATAATAATAATAATAATAATAATAATAATAATAATAATAATAATATATTGTTATTGCTACTCAGAGCTAATAGGCGAATATACTACCTCCACCCATCCCCCCCCCCCCCCCCCCGTCGCTCTGTTTCTGCAAAATAATAATATACTATTTGTTATTGCTCGCAAAGCTGATAGGCGAATGTATACATGTGTATATATACGTATATGTATGTATATATACATGTATGTATGTGTATATATACATACATATATATTATATATACTATATATATATGCTTGTATATATAGTTTATATATATGTATATATATATATATATATATATATGTATATATATATATATATATATATATATATATATATATATATATATATATATTAGTAATGTACTTTAAGTATAACGAAATTGATATAAATCGTTCAAATCCCTATGTGCGAAGTCCATGATCATCATATCCTACGAAGAGGTGCAGTAAACAAGTGATCAATTACCTCCACAATTTCCTATGGGCATACAGTTTTTATGGCTAGTAGGTAGTACGTTAATCAAGTGCGATACTCAGTGTTTTCAACGAAGGATTTTCAATGCCAGAATTCCCGCTTTTAATTAGTTTGCTGTGTACAAAGGTAATGTCCAGAGTTTCAAAAATATAACTTTGGAGCTCACGTTTCATAGACAATAAAACTTCTAATATTATATATACCTGCATCTCTGCAAAACTCTTAAAGATCAAGTGGCAACCATAATTATGCGGACTAAGTATTCTATCCTCCCAGATCGCCAATCCATTATCATGTCATTTATGACATTTATGTTGAAGTAAAATTAGTAGTGCACATTATTCAATCTATAGTAGATTCACATCAGCCATGCATTTGATGTCTAGGCCAGTCCCTTATGACGCTGCTGATTGGCTGTTGATAAGCCAATGACAGGGCGGGATCGTTCACATAGGCAGGATGTATGTTCCACTTCTCCTGAAGGATGCTTTTGAAAGACGTATCCCTCATGAGAGGTGGAACATACATCCTGCCTATGTGAACTCTTGAGAGAGACAGAGTTTCCAGCCCCGTGACTGGCTTATCAACAGCCAATCAGGAGCGTCGTTGTCATGGTAATTGCTTCATAGCAAAGAATTACGAGTTAAAGGAAGGGAAAACGCATCTTTGAGAAGTTCTGCAGAAAGGAGGCATTCGCATGTTGGAGGTGCCTGTTCTCATGATGGTTCTAGAATCGGCAGGAGTGTTATGGAACTTGACAGACGCCGACGTGTCGTGAGAAAAGCCGCGATTTCTGATGCAACACATCTTCGAGATTCTTCTAAATCGTTCCCGTAATCTTGGGAGCCTGTGACGTTCGCTGGTAGCCCCGCCCCCAAATTGCCTTATAAATACGACTGACGAAGTAGGAGAGAGCAGAGATCATCAGTAAGAGCCACAGATCAGATTATCAGTGAGAGCTCAGCAGCAGAGATCAGAGATCATCAGAGAGTGATAAGAGAAGAAGGAACCTACGAAGGATCAGAGAGAAAAAGTCGCTTGAGAGAGTTTGGTCGAATTCTGGTCAAGTCGTCGTCAGGAGTGGACCACCGAGGCATATCGACGTAGAGCAAGACTTCAGAGAAGAAACGTTCTGCAAGAGGTTTAGAGAAGTTCCTGCCCTTCGAGTATCAAGAATAGACATTATTTTCTGCAATACGGAGTCAAGAAGACGTCTGCAAATCACAGTTCTCCTTTTGTGAAGCCATCACTTCGAGTCGCAAAACTGGCCAGCAAGTATTTGAATTACCTCACTTCTTCCCCAGCTCACGCATTGTAAGATTTTGCCTTTTTTATGTAAATAAGAGATACCGTTCTGCATTTATCTTTGTTAGTAAGCTTGTAAATAAACCTTTGTTGTGTTTGTGTATCTTTCTATATTCGTATCCCCAGTTTCAACTGTTGGTGTTGAATTCTTTTTGTTTATCATTATATCGAACTTGGAGCGGACCTCTCTAGTCGGTTCGTAACATTGTGGCGACCTTTGCCAGTATATTTTGACACCATAACAGATTGAAACAGGGAGAATATAGAAAGAGCCAGAATGAGTGAGATGGTGAAAGAGTTTATCGAGTCGGGTAACCTACTGGGTCTAGAGGGGAATGATCTCCGTGAGTATGTGGAGAAGAAAGAAAGAGAAAAGTATGAAAGAGATGAAAGAGCGGCTGAGAGAGAAGTAATGAAAATGCAGCAAGAGAGAGAAGCAATGAAAATGCAGCAAGAGAGAGAAGTGATGAAAATGCAGCAAGAGAGAGAGAGGTTGGTAATGCAGCAGGAAGAAAGAGAGAAAGAACGTATGCATGAGTTGGAAATTGCTTGGTTAAGGGAAAGTACTCGTAACAGTTGGACAGGCGAGTACGAAAACGAAGCTGATACGTTAAGTATGAGTGCAGTGCTGAAATTAGTACCAAAGTTTGATGAGGAAGATGTAACGAAATATTTCATGTGTTTTGAGAAATTAATGGAAAGAGTAGGTTCTCCTAAAGAAATGTGGACTTCATATTTACAGTCAGTTTTAAGTAGTAGGGCACTTACTGTGTATAGTTGCATGTCTAAGGAGGAATGTGATAATTATGATATTGTAAAAGAAACTGTTCTTAGCGCATACAGGTTAGTACCGGAGGCGTACCGTATGAAATTTAGAAGTGTGAAAAAGGATGAAAATATTACGTATGTAGAATACGGTAAGAAGTTAGAAAGGCTGTTTTTTTATTGGTTAACTTCTGCTAAAGTTGATGATTTTGATAGTTTGAAGAACTTAGTGTTGTTAGAAAACTTCAAAGATAACGTATCCCCTGAGATTAAGCTTTATATAGAAGATAGGCGAGAAGTATCTTTCACAGGAGCAACTAGGTTAGCTGACGAATATAGTCTAACTCATGATTTGAGTGTGAGTAAGAAACGAAATGATCCTTCGTCTAGTAGAGTACAAAACAGTAAAGGTTTCAGTTCTAGTAATAGCAATGCGAGTAAAAGTGACTATTCCTGTTATACCTGCGGAAAACCTGGTCATACGTCTAAGGTTTGTAAGAGTAAAATAGCATATAGTGGCTCAGAATTAACTTGTTTCCAATGTAATGGAAAGGGCATTTAGCGAGAAATTGTGCAGTAGAAAGGAAGGACGGTAAGAAACCAGTATCGCTAGTTAACCTTTCGTCAAGTAGGAATGATGTGATGAGAGAAACTAGGAAAATTTCTGGTGAATTTCTGTCAGCAGGCGTAGTTTCCTCTCCTGGAGGAGTGTGTTCGAGAGAAGTTGTCTTGCTTCGAGACACAGGGCTGCTGTCTCACTGATTAGGAGAGAGAGTGTGTGCCAAACAGGGCAGAAATCAATTTGGAAGAAAGAGTCATGCTAGGTGGATTTCCTAACACTTGTGTTCTTTGTCCTTTGTTGAAGTTGAATTTAGAAAGTCAGGTAGTGTCAGGAGAAGTGAAACTTGCAGTTGTAGACAGTTTGCCCGTTGATGGTGTTGACATTATTGTCGGTAATGACTTAGCTTTATCCAAGAATGTGAATCCTGTTGTGAGGGATATTCCAGTGCCTGAAATGGTAGTAACTAGGTCGGGTTTAGATACAGACGTAGACTACGGACATAATTTGTTCGTGGATTCGAACGAGTGTGATAGAGGTAGCGAGGTTGATCTTGGCATGAGTGTGGCTGAGAAACCTAACTATATCATTGACAGTGATAGCCAAGGGGAAGGTGTAGCTGTTGAGGGTAACGTATTAAATGTACCAGTATCTAGTACTAGTTACGGTGATGAATTAGGCGCTAACCTCGTGAATAAGGATGAGCTAGTCAAGTTGCAGAGAGAGGATGAGACACTAACCCGAATTTTTGAGTGTGAGCTGGATGATGATCTCGATGATGTGTGTAAAGAAACTTTTGTTTAAAGGACGAAGTTTTGTGTCGTTATGTTCGACCTAAGTCAGGTAGTAAAGGGGAAATCACCGAACAATTAGTGGTTCCTAGGAAGCTTCGTGAGCTAGTTTTGAAGTTAGCACACGATGAGCACCGACATTTGGGAGTAAATAAAACTTTCAAGTGTATTGGTAGGGCGTACTTTTGGCCTAAAATGAAAAATGATGTAAAGAGGTATGTTTTAAGCTGTCATGAATGCCAAATTACCGGGAAACCGAATCAAGTAATCCCCAGAGCTCCATTGTGTAATATTCCTTCGGTAGGCGAACCTTTGGAGAATGTAGTTATCGACATGGCTGGACCTTTGCCTAGAAGTAAGGAAGGGAATATATATCTGTTGACAATCATTGATAGACTAATACGCTATCCCGAGGCGGTACCCATAAGAAGTGGTAACGCGAGGACTGTAGTTAAACAATTGTTAAATTATTTTTCTAAGTTTGGTCTGCCTTGTACTATACAGAGTGATAATGGTAGTAATTTTGTATCCAAATATTTCAAGGATAGAATGAAAGAGTTAGGCATTAAACTCATAACTTCCAAACCTTATCATCCCAAATCACAAGGCATTGTGGAGAGATTTCATCAAATGCTAGAGAGTTGTTTACAGAAATTGTGTAAGAACTTCGAACACGACTGGGAAGAAAAGTTACCATTTGTTCTGTTAGCCTTAAGGTTGGCACCGAACGACACTACAGGATTTAGTCCTTTTGAGCTTGTTTTTGGTCACACCACTAAAGGTCCTTTGGAAATGTTAAAATGTAACTTAATGAATAAAGAAGGTAGTGAGGACTACATCACTAATCTAGATTATTATAAAAACAGTTTAAGAGATGCTTGGCAACTAGCGAAGGAGAACGAGAGGGAGAGTCAAGGGGAAACTAACCGGAAACATGATCTTAGAGCGAAAGAGAGACATCTCTGTGTAGGAGATAAAATTTTAGTATTAGCCTAGAAAGAAGGTCCCTCTTTACCTTATAAGTTCGAAGGTCCTTTTTCAGTGTTAGAGGAGAGGGGAAATATACATTATGGAATTGATATGGGTAAGAGTAGAGCAAAGTCAATGAATGTAAACTTGCTTCAGAATTATAAAGAATGCCCCGTGCCATGGCCTCCGCCCAATGTGACAGTGTTACTGAGAGAAATTAGTTTTGAGAAAAACACAAGAGGTGTTTTAGTATTTCCAAGTTTTTATCGGAGTTCAGGAAACGGAGAAAGTAAGAAGAAAGGATAATGTGATAGCTAATAGCCTCTCTAGAGTTTTCAAAATGAATAGCCTGATAACCATTTTCTATTTTGTCACGAGTGGTTGATTGAATGGAGAAGTATTAAAGCTTTATGCAGAATTGTTCCCCTGCTGTTTAATTCTTGTTTCTCTTTGGAAAAAAATAAAATCAGTTGATTTCATTTTTTTCTCTTTTTTGGGGGGACGTGTCATGGTAATTGCTTCATAGCAAAGAATTACGAGTTAAAGGAAAGGAAAACGCATCTTCGAGAAGTTCTGCAGAAAGGAGGCATTTGCGCATGTTGGAGGTGCCTGTTCTCATGATGGTTCTAGAATCGGCAGGAGTGTTATGGAACTTGACAGACGCTGACGTGTCGTGAGAAAAGCCGCGATTTCTGATGCAACACATCTTCGAGATTCTTCTAAATCATTTCCATAATCTCGGGAGCCTGTGATGTTCGCTGGTAGCCCCGCCCCCAGATTGCCTTATAAATACGACTGACGAAGTAGGAGAGAGCAGAGATCATCAGTAAGAGCCACAGATCAGATTATCAGTGAGAGCTCAGCAGCAGAGATCAGAGATCATCAGAGAGTGATAAGAGAAGAAGGAACCTATGAAGGATCAGAGAGGAAAAGTTGCTCGAGAGTGTTTGGTCGAATTCTGGTCAAGTTGTCGTCAGGAGTGGACAACCGAGTTATTTCGACGTAGAGCAAGACTTCAGAGAAGAAACGTTCTGCAAGAGGTTTAGAGGAGTTCCTGCCCTTCAAGTATCAAGAATAGACATTGTTTTCTGCAATAAGGAGTCAAGAAGACGTCTGCAATCGCAGTTCTCCTTTTGTGAAGCCATCACTTCGAGTCGCAAAACTGGCCAGCAAGTATTTGAATTACCTCACTTCTTCCCCAGTTCACGCATTGTAAGATTTTGCCTTTTTTATGTGAATAAGAGATACCGTTCTGCATTTATCTTTGTTAGTAAGTAAATAAACCTTTGTTGTGTTTGTGTATTTTTCTATATTTGTATCCCCAGTTTCAACCGTTGGTGTTGAATTCTTTTGTTATCATTATATCGAACTTGGAGCGGACCTCTCTAGTCAGTTCATAACAGTCGTAAGGGACTGGCCTACATATCAGATGCACCGGTGATGTGAATTTACTATAGTAATATCTGTTTACATCATAATACATTTAAAATAGACCTGAAATTATGTTTTCTTTATGCAGTGAGAAGTTGAGCTTCTATTGTATTTGCACCAATATTTGATTCAGGACCCAGGACAGATTAAAACTTTTTCCCTGTCATATGTCATCATTAGTTTGTTTTCAATAAGTAATCGAAAATAAGGATAAATCAGACTCCTCCTTTTCAACTGGAGAACACCCTATTTCTTCTTAATTGGTTGAACTTGAACACCTACTGTTTCCGGTCCCACCTTTGGGCGAATCCTAGTGGGTGCCGTGATCCATCGTAACCACCCACTTGATGGGTCAAGACTTACAACTTGCTTCATCACATTTTGTTGTGTCGAAGGCGCTGGTTTTATGGGTCTCACTTTTCAAACATCCTATTTTGCATTCAGTTTCTACCTCTCTCTCTATCTCTCCTTCGCCTTCATCTACCATGCTCTACTAGTAGATTTTCCTAGCTAATATATTCCCTACATAACTATTTCTACAGACTTCTGCATTGTTAACAATGCGAGTTTGTATGATTATGAAATGTGCCAGCATTTTCTTGTTTTAGTTTAGTTTAGTGGTCTCAAGACAAAATTAATTAGATAATTAAATATCTTAAATATGGATTATTGTCTCAATTGATGAAAACTACTGCACCAGGTAAAAAAAAAAGTGCTCTCAAGTTCAAAGCAAATGTAACTGTCGTTTCTCTCTCTCTGGTAGAGAAGACGGTTCAGTGTTATACTAAATAACAGGTACTGGAATTGTAGGTGGATGCATTCCATAGCGATAGAAATGATATCCAATATAGGTAGGTAGGTTACTCGGTTGTTTGAACATATATACAGGGTGTTAAGAATTAAAGGCTCCCCCCCTCTCTGCAGCATAAAGTAAAATTGATATGGACAAAAACAATAGTAATTCAGAACAGGTATTTATTTAAATTTCTCTTTGAGTATTTGATATTTTGTGTGGCCTCCATCTGCCTGTACTACAGCCTGCATTCTTGAGGGGTATGCTTTCAGTAAATTGCAAAAAAGCTGAAATTCAAACTCCATTTCCCTGAGCACTTCGGTCACCTCTCTTCGCAGGTCGTCAAGGCTTGGTATACCATCATAGTTCACTGTACGCACTTCAACACGATCCTTCAAGATACTAGCAATGTTTTCACACACATTAAGGTCAGGGGAGCTACCTGGAAATTCATTTGACGAGAAGAAATCGATACCACTGTTTCGAAGCATCTCCTGTGTCTGAAGAGCCTTGAAACATGGTGCCTTATAACGCAAAAATGTGATTTATTCACCAGATAACACATTTTCAGAATCTTTGAGGAAAGGAAATACTCCACAAGTAAGCAAAGTTTCTCTGAAGTATTCGCCATTCCACGACTGTCCTTTTTCTTTGATGATCCACATTAACAGTTGGGCTGTAAAACAGAGAAAAATTCCCAAACATTCAGGAAATTTCACAACTTGGCGATAGCGCACGTCATCGCTGATATCATCCAACTTTGAAGCCCAAATGATGTCATTTTTATGATATGGCTTCCTGACTGTGTAAATGAAGAATTCATCTGATGCGGCAACTTGGAGAAAGTCAGCTTCATCACAATTTTTAAGAAATGACCCACAAACCATGCACGGTCTTCTCTCTGTTGCTGAGTGATGTTGGGCTTGCTTATAACATGAAATGGCTTGATACCAGGTTTTTTTCAACTCATGATATACAGCACTATAACTTCTCTTCTTTCCCTTTTTTGTTTCTAGTTCAAGCGCCAATTTACATAAAGACTTTCTTGGTCTACCCAATGCCTCAGCTATGATGTCTTTTGACTCCTGAGAAAGGACTTCAGCCCTTACAAGATTCTCACTCTTTTTGTGATGACAGTCATATGGATTTTTGTTCCAGTTTCTTTTAACAAAGGATTAATCTCTATTAATGTATTTATCTATCCAGGAACGTGAAATGAAGGATGCGCCAGCATCCCTGGCCTCTCTGAAAGTTATAGCCTGGATTCGGTCAATCCATCTGATTTCCTCCAAGTCGTTAGCATGGCTGTATCTAGCTCCGTCTCTCAGTCTGAAAATACAAGAAATGTAAAATGAAAAACGACTTAATAGAAACTTAAGATAATGTACTTGGAGATAGCCTATAGCAGAAAAACTTCATAACTTTCCATTTGTTCTGTGGAGTGGTGGGGGGGGGGGGGGGGGGGGGGGGGGGGGGGGGGGGGGGGGGGGGGGTGGGGGGGGGGGGGGGGGGGGGGGGGTTTGGGGGTGGGGGGGGTGGGGGGGGGGGTTGGGGGGGTGGGGGGGGGGGGGGGGGGGGTGGGGGGGGGGGGGGGGTGGTTGGGGGGGGGGGGGGGGGGGGGTTGGGGGTTGGGGGGGGGGGGGGTGTGGGGGGGGGGGGGGGGTGGGGGGGGGGGGGGGGGGGGGGGGGGGTGGGGGGGG